>NC_141617.1:38118974-38273036 GCF_047967505.1 Dipteris shenzhenensis
TGGCTCTCATCAGCCACATCTATGGTGGCTAAGATGCCACTGCGCTGGTAGTCAATTTCCAGCCATCGCAGTGGCCCACAGTTACTCACCTGCTAGTTACCACCACCATCGGGCTTGCATGCATAATTACTACGAGTGCAGCAAATTACCAGTCACCAGGTTTGCATGCTCAGTAGTCTACTAGAGTGCATGGTAATGAGTGATTAGAGGTGATTAGGCATCATGATTTACTTTTGTGGTAATTACTTCCCGACACTAGTGGCTCTCATTAGCCACATCTGTGGTGGCTAATATGCCACTAGACTGGCAGTTAATTACCAGCCACTGCAGTGGCCCGTAGTTACTCACCTGCCAGTTACCACTGTCGGGCTTGCATGCATGATTACTACGAGTGTAGTAAATTACCAGTCACCATCTTGCATGCTCAGTAGAGTACTAGAGTGCATGGTAATAAGTGATTAGAGGTGATAAGCCTTCATGATTTAGAGTACTAGGGTGCATGGTACTAAGTGATTAGAGGTGATAAGGCTTCATGATTTAATTTTTTGGTAATTACTGCCTAGTGGTGGGTGGCTCTCATTAGCCACATCTGTCGTGGCTAAGATTCCATCGAGCTGACAGTTAATTACCAGCCACTACAATTGCCTACTCAGCCACCACTAGGCGTCTACTTCATGATTACTAGCCTATCTAGGGTGGCACCTAAGATTCCACCGTGGTGGCCTACAATTAATATGGATGGAACCTCGGCCAGGGGCTCTAGCCACCAAGGTGGCTTGAACTTTATAATATATAAGATCTATGGCATTTGACATTTTACTATGTTGCTCTCATATGTACATGTCGATGGAGGCCTCAGGATTTTCACAGCATGGTACTCTCAACTTATTGGGGGGGCCATAATCTGAGTCCTAGAAATGTGCATGGTCTTTGTCCTCTCCATTGTCTCCTCCATTGGCTCCCTAAAACAATTTAATGCAACAAGCTAGGTTGGCGGTAATACTGAGTTGTACAAATTTCCTCTTGCTCAACGAGGCTCATAGCCACTCAGCAATGGCTAGATGTAATCTTTTGTCCTCTAAGTCTCTCACTGATCTTTTGACTCACTGAATGTAATGTTTTGGTCTCTACGGCTCTTAGCAATTGCTGAGTTTTTATTACATTTATGTAATTTATTTTTGTTCAATTTGAGGCTCTCAATATGCACTGTTGTTAACTTTTATATTTTAAGGGTTATGGTCACTAGATGTAATCTGTTGTCCTTTAAGGCTCTGAGCTCGGGGGTGAACTACTTAGAAACCCTATATATCACACCCGTGCAAGGGGTATTTAAAAAATCCCTCAACTAAAATTTCCCCCCCAATAAAAACACCCTCTTTACTTATAAACTAAGTGATTTTTTTCTAAAGTTGAATTTAAAAACTCCTCTTGTTATTTTAAACCTGTTAAAATTTTCCAAAAAGTTAATTTAAAATACCCCTCCTTTTGAATGCACGTGGTACACTAAAATTTTATGAGGTGAAACCCCCGAGGCTCTCAACAATTGCTGAGTTTTTATAAATGTAAGATCCTCTATTCAATTTTTTCTCAATATAAGTTGTTAATTTTTATATAACGTGTTATTGGGTGTAGATGTACACTTGATGTACATTGTAATCTCTTTTGCTCAATTTTCACTTGATGAATTGTAGTTGATTATTTGGATGGCACCACTGGGCCTCCAGTCACCGCAGTGGCTTAGAATACTCTAGAAAAGTACATTTAAACTTTTAGAAAATGCAATTTAAGATGATAATGCAATCCGCATGCATTATACAATATCCAAGATGGCACTAGAGAGATATGGCATGTCGATATAGCCCTTGCCCCTAAAGGGGACCCCTCAAGGGCCATATCGTCAAGTGCACAAGGAAATACATTTTCCTTAGTACACAAATATATAACTCCAAGAGCCAGCAGGGTGGCTGTCATAGATCTCCTTCTGTTTGCCAGCACAGTGGTCGTCATAGACCACCTCCTGATATACAAATAAAACCTTCACAAAATATAGGATGTTCAAAGAACCATATCTCCCTCACCAAAATTCAAATTAACAAGCTTTGTATCTCAAAACAAAGCACAAGACCTAAAGTACGCAATGGAAGCAGAAAGAAGAGCAGTGTCTTTGAAGGATGGCATCATGCCTTGATAGAAGTAAGGGCTTGTGCATAAGGCTTGTTACTCTCTCTACAAAGGTATAGCACCATTGGCTCTAATACCATTTTCTTCGATCGAGGTGAGAGAGAGAGAGAATGGAGTGCACAAGTGATGATTAATTATACATTGTGAGATTATTAATTGCACAATGCAGTGCAAATGACATGGTTAATTGAACAATACGTTGTATCCTAAAGAAAGTTTCACCCTTAGGGTTAGGGTTAGGGTTTGTCCTAGAACCCTATCTCTCTGGTGGAATTTACACTATTCTCAACACAACCCTTTGGATGTTGGAGGATTGATGTTTTGTTCACCTACGTGTGTATCTTGCGGTGTTTTTGTAAAAATAGAGTGCATCTTCCATGATGGATGTAGAGAATTGAGGTGTGTAACATGTGGTATGTGGCCATCTTCAAAGTTACATTGTACTTTTATTTTTGATGTTGGAGTATTGAGATGCAATCATGCATGTGATATGTGGCCATGTTTTTGTAAGTTCATAGTGCAGCCTCCATTTTGAATGATGACATAGGATCCTTGCCCTTAACTATTTTATCCTTTTAAAAGCGACGATATTAGTTCTTGATAACTTATGTGAAAGCGGCTATATTAGTTCTTGATAAAAAGTTAACTTGATGCATAGCCCTAAAAGCCACTATATTAGTTCTAGTTCTTGATAGAAAGTTCAATTTGATGCATAGCCCTAAAAGCCACTATATTAGTTCTTGATACAAAGTTAACTTACCTTTGGACATTTGGCTGAGGCTGGGTTCACACCACCCGGCGGCCATCGTCCAACATGTGGTGTGGCTATCGTCCTAGTTGGCCCAATAGGAGGGATGGGTTCAGACACTGACACAAAAGGTTGGCCTGGTTGGCCCAATAGGAGGAACGGGCTCGGACACAAACACAAAAAGTTCGTGTTCGCTCCATGGAAGCCACACATGCCATGGCCAACTCCTCCAACCGGACACAAACACAAAAAGTTCGTGTTCGCTCCATGGAAGCCACACATGCCATGGCCAACTCCTCCAACCGTCGCAGGATTGACCCATTCCATCTCCTCCAACCACTACACCAATGACACGTTGGTGACATAAATTGTCAGCCTGGCGACTGTTGATTGGTGTGAAGCACGGCAATCCTCCAATTCTATTTCCTCCTCCATGGGCGGGTGGGTTTTGAACTCACCTCGAGGCCGTTCACACACCGCCAAAGGGTGCCCAAGTATAGCCCAACATGTGGGCACCCAAAAAGAGTCCTCGATAGTTTTGAAGGGGTGCGCCCCATAACACATTTCCTGTCCATCATGGGTTTTTAAAAAGTGAACCCAGGGGCACCCGCTTTACACACCGCCCAATGGCCGCCCAACAGTGGTTTTGTAATTTGTGGGACCGTGAACACAGAGGTGATTGGTAGATTTGAAGGGTGCCGATTGTTGGGCAGCCAAGCGTCGTTGCTCAAGGAAGGGCTTGGAGAGGGCAAGATGTGGAGGGCAGTAGGACTAGAAGGCGTGGTGACGGGCAGTGTGTGTGTGTGTAGATGCCCGCGCATCGTTAAAAAACTCTGTCTGGTGTTGTTGAATTGGCCGCCGCCCGCCGCGGAGCGAGCCTCTTAGTGTGTAAACAACCTGATATGAACCCACACTCTTCCATGATATGAACCCATACTGTTTCATGACATGAACCCATCGTCACATTCTTAACAATTTCTTCAGTTTATTGTGTTGTGTTTAGCATTTGCTCGAGCTCCATGGCCGGGGATGACGAGGACCGATCAGGTCCTTCTCGTGGTCGAACTTCCCACCGAGCTACCCATGACGATGGCGCTCGTCGAGATTTCAATGGCTTCAAGGACGCCCGAGAGTACGGAAGTCGATTCCGAGAGGTACCCCGCTCGCAACAGTAGAAATCCTGCATTTTTTGAGCGTATTCTGTCCAGAGTACGAGTATATCGTCTGTCTTTTTGAGTAGATTATGTCAGAATAATGAGCAACGGGAATATACTCGCGCTCGATCTGCTGCTTAGAAAGGTTTGGGAGCCTCTAATTTACTTCGTTCAGGTAGGGCTGCGATGTCTTACGTTAGGCTCTCAGAGTCTAAAAGGCTTCTTGAGATACTTTTGAGTAGTTATGGGGATAGTTCTTTCTCTTACCAGACAGAAAATTTCACGAAGTAGGCACGCAATGAGGGCAATTAACTGCAATGCTTCTCGAAGCTAGGGTAGCTTAGCGGGGTACAGGAGACTGACGAGACGAAGCTATCATGTAAGGATTAGTATGGTGGATGTCCCTTGGAAATTCAATCACTTAGTTTGTTCGGGGAGTCGGCCTTATGTTAGTTCTTCAAACATCTAATAGACGCTATGAAAAACCTGAAATGTTATGTTTAAGAAAGCTTAACGTCCATCAAAACATAATTAAACACAGGATTAATCGCAAGTTTATACATTTGATACAGCATATATTTGACACATCTTGGGTTAGACTTTAAGTGTCTTTAAAGTATATAGCAAGTTATTTTCGAACGCAAAACTTGTGAGCACATACAGGAGTTTGTTCTTTACTTCTGCATATTATAGCAGACACTTGGAAGTACTCTGCAATATTAAAGTTGAAACAGATGCATGTAAAGAAGCTATCGTATATACACCACCACTTGTTTGCTAGTTATCGGTCATACCTTCTAGTTTCCCCCTGTTAGTCAATGATCAGAATCAAGTTTTAGGTTTGAAGGTGTACGCCACATGTGCAAAACCAAGGCTTAAGAGTTTCTGAAATGTATGGAAGTTTGAACTCCAAGTCTTTAGTAACGGGCAGATGACCTAGGGAAAGGAAGAAGAAGAAGGCTGGTTCACCTCATGATAGGTGAGAGGAGTGGATGGAGCCTCAAGGCTAAGGTCTAAAGGCCTTGGTAAAGGGTTTTAAAGCACCTTAAAAGGAGAGGAAATGGACAAGTTGCAAAAGTGCGAAATGGAGATTTGTTCCCCCCCACAAAGTGTTATAAATCTCCCCACAACGTGTGCAGCAACACATTCTTTCAATCTCCGTGTGCATTCATCTCATCCCCTAGTCAGCTGTGGTTATGCTGACATGTACAGGAAACCATGAACATACATAATGTGGTTTCTTTCTCTGTACAGGCTGAATCTGAGGCCAGTATTGCTCAATCATCAGAATTCAATGACTTTAGGTTATAGGTGTTGAGAGGCAAAATGTCATATCTTCTAGTTTCCCCCTGTAAAGCAAGGATCAGAATATCTTCTAGTTTCCCCCTGTAAATCAGGATCAGAATCAAGTTTTAGGTTTGAAGGTATACGCTATATGTGCAAAAACAAGGCTTAAGAGTCTCTGAAATGTATGGAAGTTTGAAGTCCAAGTCTCTAGTAACGGGCAGATGACCTAGGGAAAGGAAGAAGAAGAAGAAGGCTGGTTCACCTTATGATAGGTGAGCGGAGTGGATGGAGCCTCAAGGCTAAGGTCTAAAGGCCTTGGTAAAGGGTTTTAAAGCACCTTAAAAGGAGAGGAAATGGACAAGTTGCAAAAGTGCGAAACGAAGATTTGTTCCCCCCCACAACGTGTTATAAATCTCCCCACAACATGTGCAGCAACACATTCTTTCGATCTCCGTGTGCATTCATCTCATCCCCTAGTCAGCTGTGGTTATGCTGACATGTACAGGAAACCATAAACGTACATGGAGTTTATGGTTTTCAATCTTATGAGTGACTCTCGTGAGATTGAAACTGCACTATGTTTTTAGAGGATGAGTTTGGGAATGTTCCTGGATTCATCTAGGTATATGTACAGGAAACCATGAACATACATAATGTGGTGTCTTTCCCTGTACAGGCTGAATCTTTGGCCACTATTGCTCAATCATCAGAATTCAATGACTTTAGGTTATAGGTGTTGAGAGGAAAAATGTCATGCGCTGTGCGATGATCCTGGGCAGTGTAAAGGCCATTTATTCAATGATGAATATGGTAGTTGAATCTGTGCAGTCCATGAGCATATCGTCTCAAATGAGAGTCTTATCATTATTTTGTCGTCGCTTCTTCTAGCTCTTTCTACTTTGCTTTTAACTCGGTTAGAGTTCAAGCTTGTCTAGCTGTGCTTCCTTTTTTTAACACGAAGGGTACAGTTGCCCTTTCTTACATTGGTATCCAGGTACACAGTGGTACTAGAACTGTGTACCATTTCATGCAGAGGAGGTTGTGAAATGTGTAGAGTGAGGAAAACTGAGAGCTAGGAGGGTTTGATTATTGCATGCAGAGGAGTTTGTGGAGTGCACTACAGTGAAGAAATCTGAGAGCTACCACAAATCAAAAAGTAACTCATACAAGCCACTATGGGCCTTGCAATCACAAGATACCCATACACTGTTGGTCCTCATTAAAGAGAGCTGATCTGTTTCATCTGGGTGGAGCTAGACTGTAGACTGAGGCTATGCTGGCTGCTCATTGGCTGTGCAGTGTGGCTACCTGTGGGGGGATTGAGCAAATTGTGCCCATGAAAGGATGGGATGAAGAGAGGCTTGGGGAGCTCTAGGGGCGCTGAGGTAGGGCTAAGGGCTGCTGGACTAGGTGATGCTGTAGATTGAGGGGAGGGGCTGCTCATATAGGCCCCAACTCGCTCAAGACCTTGGAGTGAGTGTACTCAAAAGGCTTACCTGCCTATGCTCAAGCTGCCGCTACCCCCCCTTACTCCACCTCTGATCCCCTCCCCCCTTCCTACGTGCATCCCCGCCCTCAACCTCCTCCGGCTTTCTTTTCTCTTCAGCCTCCCCCTCCACCTTCAGCATTGCCCCCTCCTGCCTGCTCTTCCACCTCCCCTCCGCTTTCCTTGGCCCCCCCCCCAACACACACACACACACACACACACACACACAAACGAGCTTCACATAGCCTGGTTGAAGGGTCTTTTTGGGTTCCCTGCTTGCCAGCAGCCTGCTGAGGAGCTCCCTGCTGCGGTGGAAGACTAAAGCATGACTTTAGCTGGTCTAGCCCCCCCCCCCCCCCCCCCGGTTGGGCTTTTAGAGGGTTTCAATTCCTCTAGAGTAACCACCCCCTCATGTCTTTTATTGTTTCTTTAGCAGCACAACGCTTTGTACTTGTTTCCTGGAAAAGGAAATCTTGGTGGTGACCCTGTTGGAAAGGTCACCTCCCCATCTGTAAGCCCCCATATGAGGAGAGCATGGGGGAGGGGGACCTAGGGCAGTACCCAACAGGAAAAGAGAGAAAGGGGCTGCCACATAGACAGCATCATGGCTGGCATGAGGGCAGCACATCTAGAACTGTTAAGGGCAGGACAGAGGGCCAGGAAAGTACGGAAGGATGGCAGAATACAGATGCCTGCTGTACGGCTGGCATACGGAGCTCAGGCAGGAGCCTTAGAGCTGGAACAAGCCCGGAGCAGAAGCAAGATAGTCTGGGACAGATTGCGAAGGATCTAGGACATGGAGGCGCACTGTTTGCAGAGGCGCAGACATGGCAGGGAGTGCAGGCCCAGATCTGCAGCAAGGAATGTGACTGTCAGTGGGCAGGTGGCAGGCCTTTTATAGGCTGCATATTTGCCTTGAATGGAGGGCCAAAAGCCCTGGAAGTTTGGGCCATAAAAGGCCTGACTTGTGTGCCTTATAGGGCTGGACCAGCTACAGACTGGTCGGCCAGTCTGTAACAGGCTGGTCGGTTTTTATCAGCCCACCCTTGGGGCCTATATAAGGAGGCCATTCAGGCCTCATTTGATCATCATCTGGAGCAGCAATTCCACCAGCAGAAGGAGCAGCAGCAGGGCTACCTTTGGGCCTACAGTCAGGAGGAGAAAGAAGTATCTTGTGCTGCAGACTTAGCTTGCAGGAAGCTGCCCACCTAGACTGGTTTCCAGACAGCAAGGTGGAGAAATCATTCTAGACGGAAAGTCTACTCACGCTCGAGGTGGAGCACGCGGACTCTAGTCTAGAGATAGCCAGCAGATAGGAGAAGGACTTTGTGGTAAGATCAGAGGACCACACCATTGGTGGGACTCTGGATCTGTCTATTTTGTATTGTGTCCATATTTGTGGACGGAAATATATTATTTGGTGGTTTCTCTATCTAGTTTGGTTCATTGTCTATTGATGAGTCTGCACACCTATTGAATGCACATAAGTAAAGAAGTTTGTGATTCCACACCCACACCACACACTGTGTGAGCTCCTGGGCATTATTTCCGCTGCGTGTACCCTCTGTTGGGTCATTTCTAACATGGTATCAGAGCCCAAGTAGGAGGCTCACAGGTGTGGGAGCCTGAAGGCAGGGACCTTGCTGAAGGACGACCCTGATTCAGAAGCTCTTGGGAATCGACTTCCACGACTGGAGGATCGTGCCCTTGCGAGAAGGAGGGTGACTCAGGTTCAGTCAGGTGCGTTCAGAGTTCTGGGTTACTGCATTTGAGTTTGGTTGACTTTGCTGTGCGGTATATACAGCAGAGATGTCGACAGCCTCTTCAGCCCCTGCTATCCCTTCCTCCTCCTCCAGTTTTATCTCTTTCACTATCCCTAACTTTGGAGAGTCTGGGAACCTGGACGGGACTAATTACCCGATCTGGAAAGTGAAGATCCGGAGTCATTTAGTGGCTCGGAAGTTGTGGAAGCTGACCACGGGAGAGGAGTCGAAGCCGGCAGACATGGTGGACAGTAAAGGGAAGGTACTCATGACAGTAGACAGAGAGGAGCTTGAAGCTTGGGAAGAAAGAGATGCCCATGCCCTGGCAATAATCATAGGGACTACGGCGGACTGTGTTCTTCCGCATATCCAGCTGGCCGAGACGTCAGTAGAGGCGTGGGCCACCCTGAAGGATCTGTACGAGACAGATAATACCTCCCGGATCGTGCTTCTTCAGCATCAACTCTACAATCTTGATATGGAAGAAGGCGATACGGTACATAGCCATTTGACGAAGGTCAAGGTGGTGCGGGATCAGCTGGCAGCAATTGGTCAGAAGACAGACTCATGCCATCTGGCCTTGATGGTACTGAGGAGATTGACTCGGAGTTTCAAGAGCTTTGTTACGGCTGTGACAGTAGGACAGAGGACCAAACCTCTGACATTTGAGGAGTTGTGTCCCTTACTGCTACAGGAGGAAGCTCGGGAGAAGCTCTACAACGAGGACAAAGATGACAAGGCGATGCTGGTGAAGGATTCCGCAGGTAAGGGAAAGGGCAAGCCTAACAATGGCAAGTCCAATAAAGATGACTCTGATGACGAGGGGACTTCGAAGAGGAAGCACAAGAAGAAGTGTTTCTATTGTGATACGCCCGGACATTTTGCAAAAGACTGCAGAAAGAAAAAGGCGGATCTGAAAAACAAACAGGAGTCTGACCCAGATTCAGAGGGAAAGGCCAAAGCTAATGTAGTAATCGAAGAATTGTTCCTGGTGACATCACCGAGTGTTACCGAGGTCAGGTATGTTGATCCAGAAATCACAGTCAGGATGTCTGACATAGAGATGTGGGTCGACGAGGAGTCAGATACCTTTGTGAAGGTGAAGGACATTATGGAGCGCTTGGTACCTTCCAGGTGTGTGGCTGTTGACACTAACACGAGGGTGGATTCTATGGAAGGCCCTGGGGTCTCATGGTCAGATGGATGCTGGACTTCAGAAGGGGACAGTACAGGATTACACAGGATCTTGGCGGGTGCCTCATTGAGGTACAGGGTTTGCTTTCAGAGCGAACATTCAGGCAGTACAATAGTCTGGTATGTATTTGATATTCTGCATTTGAGTCTTTATAGCATGCTGTGGGGAGATTCTGCTCTTCATTTGTCTCAGGTGATAAGAGATTGGAAGGAATTGGCCTTCTTCGAAGGCAGAAGGGGAAGTATTGGTGCTTCTTCAAATCTCGGACACAGATTGCTAGAAGGTGGTGGACAAAGAGTATTGGAGCCAGAAGAGTATCTGCTTGAGAACTCAGCGAGAGTTCATGGTCCAGATTATCTGGAAATATTCATTGGTCGCAGACCTTGCCAAAGGAAGGACGGGTTGAAACAGACCCTCAGAGCATGGTGCCTGGAAGACTCCAGGTTGTTCACTCATTATGAGGGGGACGACTGGAAGATCGTGACGGCTGGATTGCTCGAGTTCAGAGGCGGGAATGTACTGAAGGAGGTGGTACCAGGAGGTGCTACCAGAGATGGACCTGTGTACCAGGATGGTGTGCGGAAGCAGAACCGGACCTGGTGGAGCAGGAGCCACTGGATGAAAAGCCAGGAAAGGATTTCGACACCGAAAGGTTCCAGAGGACTACGACCAGGGAGTTACTGGAGCATCTTCATCGACGTGTTGGCATTGGGCTGAGATGTGTCGGTGAGAGGGGGTGTTGGAAAGGTCACCTTCCCATCTGTAAGCCCCCATATGAGGAGAGCATGGGGGAGGGGGACCTAGGGCAGTACCCAACAGGAAAAGAGAGAAAGGGGCTGCCACATAGACAGCATCATGGCTGGCATGAGGGCAGCACATCTAGAACTGTTAAGGGCAGGACAGAGGGCCAGGAAAGTACGGAAGGATGGCAGAATACAGATGCCTGCTGTACGGCTGGCATACGGAGCTCAGGCAGGAGCGTTAGAGCTGGAACAAGCCCGGAGCAGAAGCAAGATAGTCTGGGACAGATTGCGAAGGATCTAGGACATGGAGGCGCACTGTTTGCAGAGGCGCAGACATGGCAGGGAGTGCGGGCCCAGATCTGCAGCAAGGAATGTGACTGTCAGTGGGCAGGTGGCAGGCCTTTTATAGGCTGCATATTTGCCTTGAATGGAGGGCCAAAAGCCCTGGAAGTTTGGGCCATAAAAGGCCTGACTTGTGTGCCTTATAGGGCTGGACCAGCTACAGACTGGTCGGCCAGTCTGTAACAGGCTGGTCGGTTTTTATCAGCCCACCCTTGGGGCCTATATAAGGAGGCTATTCAGGCCTCATTTGATCATCATCTGGAGCAGCAATTCCACCAGCAGAAGGAGCAGCAGCAGGGCTACCTTTGGGCCTACAGTCAGGAGGAGAAAGAAGTATCTTGTGCTGCAGACTTAGCTTGCAGGAAGCTGCCCACCTAGACTGGTTTCCAGACAGCAAGGTGGAGAAGATCATTCTAGACGGAAAGTCTACTCACGCTCGAGGTGGAGCACGCGGACTCTAGTCTAGAGATAGCCAGCAGATAGGAGAAGGACTTTGTGGCAAGATCAGAGGACCACACCATTGGTGGGACTCTGGATCTGTCTATTTTGTATTGTGTCCATATTTGTGGACGGAAATATATTATTTGGTGGTTTCTCTATCTAGTTTGGTTCATTGTCTATTGATGAGTCTGCACACCTATTGAATGCACATAAGTAAAGAAGTTTGTGATTCCACACCCACACCACACACTGTGTGAGCTCCTGGGCATTATTTCCGCTGCGTGTACCCTCTGTTGGGTCATTTCTAACAGACCCTTTGGGCTCCCATGGCAGCTCTCTTGACTCCCACAGCCGTTTGGATTATACGTTCCTCGGAGGACAAACAATAGGTGAAGAATGCTGCTAAGTCCCTCCAAGACAGAGCATTGGCGGGCCATATTGTTGGCCTCAGACCTAGGAGGAGCCGGGGTTCGTGATTGGATCTAGGTGAGCTTGGCCATACCTGGTGACCACATCCAAGAGGGCACCATCTATGGAAGGAGTCTTTCTTCAGCTGAGGAGCTCCCCCATTACCACCTAGGCCTTGGCGGAGCAGAGTCACATTTTTCTTGGGCCGTGCCTAGTGTTCTTCATATCATGATATCACGAGTTCGTACCTGATGACATGGACACGACCCACCTCATGGCACAATTCTGAGCGATGCTTCGGTTCTTGGGGCTCCAAAGTGTAAGTGTCCATCTTGTCCTCCATCGAAAGTTGTTTTGGCACAGTGTTGTGAAGTCCCCAACTATCACAGCAGTCTTGATTCTTGTAGATGACGCGGTCCCACGACTAAAGGTCATCGTAGAGTGCTCAGAGACCTTGCCGTTCCTTGAGACAATAGATGTGGGAGAGCTTTGGCAGAGGGTCCATGTCTTCGACCTCCCTAATTAGTGCCTACGTTGCAAGTAGATGGGACACCTGGCGAGGCCCTGTTCTTTGGATAAGGTAGGTCCCCACCCACCCACACACTCTGGCCGAGGCCAACAATGTGAGGCGAGAGGACAAATCCCAGCGGCTAGCCAAACAATAGCAGGAGTCCCAAATGCCTTAGGTGGAACCTTCTGAGGGGATCTGGATCAGGGTGGATCGGAAGAAGCCAGGCTAAAGAGCCACGAAGAACCGTAGACATCGCACCCACCGTCGACAACATGCGAGTACAAGCCCTCCACCAGCTTCCCCTTCCCAGGGGAAGCAGGTAGAGAGAGCCCCCTCAGGACGTCCTCAGGCAGTTGAGGGACAGATCTATGTTGGCCTTTTGGCAAACGTGATTGATAGAACACCCCATAGTTCACAGGAGGCTTCCCCGGAGTCGGTCATAGGAAAGCTTCAAATTCATTCTCTCAGCCCCAGTTCGGTCTCTTACCGTTTCAGGGCTCAGCTTCTACGTAACCGACATAGGCGGCCTCCTCTTTCTCTGTCATCAAGACCGAAGCCTCATAATCAGTTCAAAACAGGTCGCCCTTGATCAAATCAGCAGGAGGAGCTTGAAGCCAGTCAAAACCACTAAAAACATGTGCAGCCGATTAAAAACAAGTGCAACAGGTCGAAATATGAGATAAACTCCTCCAAACTTGCTGAACTACGGAATTGAGAATGAGAAGCTGAAATGAAGTACAAGCGTATAAAACCAAACCCTAAGGGTGTATTCCTAACTGGGGTTACAAACAACTAACTCATAGCACTAACTATGGTTAAAGGGGGAAAACCTCAATGAGGGTCAAAGTTCCCGTAACCTTATTGCTAACCTAACATTGACCACTTCCTTAATATTTCCAACATTGGCGAGGCTAAAGGGGCTGCTGGGCTAGGGGATGCTGTAGAATGAGAGGAGGGGCTACCTATATAGGCCCCAACCTTTACCAGATTTGGCCTGACCTAATAGAGGGCCGACCTCATCTGTGTATAAGCTGACTGAGCTTGTACTTGGTTCAACTTGCTGATGTGTTAGGTACTTGATCTGGTGACGAGGGCTATCAACCTGTTGAGGTGGCAGACTATGCTTGTTGCGACTAGTGATTGAACTGCTGCCTGCGTGGCAGCAGTTTGCACCTATCTTGAGCTGTACGGCTGGCTCATGCTGATATGGACCCCCACGGCCATCTCTTGTGGCCTGTGGGATGTTGGGTCGACAGGGCTGTTGTCCATGTTTGCTGCTCCTGCTGTTTGCTGCTTTGGGGAGTTTGGCAACCCTTGTGCTGCCATAGGGTTAGGCAGATGGCCACGGGGTGAGGGATGCTTGTGACACATGTATTTGCCGACAATTTATGAAGCTAAAACCTTTTATGATCTGTAGCAGGATCAAGAAAGAGTTGGATGTTTGTAGGATGGAGCCTGTCCAGATCTATGTCTTCCTAAAGACATCTGTGCACAGAAGGTTCTGCGTGGTATGAGGTTCGTACTCTTAATGTGGGAGTACAATGTCACAGGGTTACCTGACCTCTACATCAGGGGTTATCCTTGCGAGGATCTACAAATGCACTAAGCATGGGCATCTGGCAAGAGATCGCAGGTTCAAGAAGAAAACTAAGGATCAGGACTTAGAGCCAAATTCCTCTTCTTAGTCTGGAGGTTCTAAGGCAGTTATTTCCACGACTACCCTAGCATTCTAGCACTAGCTCTGGGCCCCCCCACGGGTCACAGCCAGGGAGGGTTTGTGGGAGGGTGTGTGGGCTACTTTGGCCCTAATCAGTTGGAATTCTGGCAAGTAAGGTAACAATGTGGAGGTATGAACCAGATGACTTTGAGGTTCTGCTTGGTGGTGCAGAGACTGCGGATCTGGTGTGTACCGGCGTTTGAAGTTTGGATTTCCGTTCGTGATGTGTTCACAAGAGGATACAGGACCTGTTGGGTACCGTAGATCATTATGCCCCACCGGGAACTCAGTGCGACTGGCTTGGGAAATCACAATTGAGGAAGATTCCTTCTCTGTTGGAGGTGGCATTGTTGTTGGAGGATCTAGGTTATTCGGTGCACTCTTTTGAGGTGAATCCAGTATACCGTTGCTGGAGGGTCCATGGTTGCATCTTCATTGACTTGTTTCTTCAGATTATATGCTCACCATGAGCTGCAAGGGAGGGTGTTGTAGTCATGTGCATTTTCTAGTGAGTGAGGGCTGTTTTGTGGGTGTGCCCGCCCTTATTCAGGTGAGAATAGACTATGTTTGGACGCCTTTCCAAGGCTGCTGGGGGGGCTGTCTTGCCCAGCTTCTAGGGTTGGTTGGCTAGGCCTTTTATCTTATCTGGCTGGGTTAGCCGACTTGGAGGTCAGCTCAACCGACTAGCCTGGTCTGTTGACTGACCCTGGAGTTAGCCAGTTGGCTGGCCCTGGGTCGGGTCTATGTGGCAGGCCATTTATAGCCCTGCCCACTCCGTTATTCAGGATCACTTCAGGAGCATCTCTCTCCTGTGTATCCCCCTGCTATATATACAGTTGCCATTGCCTCTATTTGTGTAGATTCTCCTTTTCTAATCATTTGTCATCTGTGAAGATTCTCCTTCTCTTATCATTTGTCATCTATTCAATTATTCCCCTTACCACATTTTGGATAAATTGGATTCTTTAAGTAGCTTCTAAAAGATAGTATTCTTCCAGTATCTACCAGAGTGTTATAAGAAGTATTGGTCCAAGGGTCCACTGATCATGATTCATAATTTACTTACTCTTACCAATTCTCTCATCTCAGAGTTGTGTAAACGATAGGTTAATACCACTGTACCAAATAATTATAGACACAATCATGTTGAATACTTCCAACACAAGCATAAGTACCTTAATGCTACCAAGCAGTTACATGTCCAAAAGATCTTATCATCAAGTTCTCATCATCCTTTTTTGGAATATTATCATACACTTGGATGGACACTATAATACCAATCTCTTTAGATTATTTAACAATGCATTTTGAATTATCCAATATCAAGGGATCCCATCATGCAATGATGATTAGCTGTCCCCCATGGGTAGTTCTAGTAATCTTCTACATTCTTAGCATGATTGTCTATCCATTGATTTGCTTGTTTATTTTTGCTTAGTCACCTTCTTCCTTTCTTCTTTATTTCTTGTTTTCTTTCTCTCTTGTTTATTTGACATATTTTAGTAGCATTGGGGTTTGCCCAAGAGACTCTGTGTGTCCTTATAAACCCAATATAGCTGCTTATGCTTGGGTACTGATGATGACATAAGTGTTGCTTTGCTTGCTAAGTATGTCTTCCTTTTGTTTTTCAAAAAAGTTTTTGTTACCTCTTTTTTCTTCTCTTCTGTTTTTTTTTTCCTATTTTGGACTTTAGAACAACAAACAAGGTGAATGATATTTAATCATTCACAAGGCCTGCCCAAGATTAAAAAAGCAAACAAAAAAGAATGCACTGGAGATGTGTGGAGGAAGACTGCAGGAGATAAAGGAGAGAGAGAGAGAGAGAGAGAGAGAGAGGGGGGGGGGTGCGTGGGCGGAGGGGAGCAAGAAAAGGTGGAGATGGTGTGTAGGAAGACTTTAAGAGATAAAGAAGGGGGGGGGAGAGACAGAGAGAGAGAGAGAGAGTCAACCACTTTAAAGTGTGCATTTAAGTCCATACCAGAGCTAATGAAGAGAAGCCACCTATCAACATATATTGTCCAATAGGAAAAATGCACTGTCACGAATTTTAAAAATGCCTAATTTTTGCTTTGCCCAATTTGAAATGCTGCTAAGGCTACCCAGAGGGTAGGCCAAAAATCTCAATTTTATGATTGGACATATTCTAGTCTTACAAAGGTATATCCATTGATTGAGCTCTCATTTCTAATATTTAATATTCCATCAAATTATGCTAAGGATAACTATCACCACAAGTGATACTCAAAATAAATATATTTACCAACCCATACTCACGTAAATCATTAGACTACCATTAAATTATGCTAAGGACAACTATCACCACAAGTGATACTCAAATAAATATATTTACCAAGCAGTGTTGGGCGTTGATGACGTTGGTGGGGATGTCATAGTAGCTAGTCCTTGCTATGCGTGATGAAGTTTATGGTTTCAGCCTTATGAGTGACTATAATGAGATTGAAACTGCACTATGTTGTGCTTTTAGAGGATGAGTTGGGGCATGTTCGTGGATTCATCTAGATATATAAATCGTTAGATTGCCCTGAAGCGTATCCCAGCGGTTGATTTTCCAATGTCATCAGACTTTGATGAGCGCGATAGTCTGATCCTTTTTGCCCTTCTTTCGTGTGTCTTCTTATCATGTCTCCACATGAAAGAAGACATTGACCCCCAAATACTTTTTCAGATGGAGTTGACCAACCAACCATGAGTTATTAACGTCCAACCAACCATGTTTCTATTGGTTTTGTTGGACTATCATGCTACCTTCTTTCTTGACAGTTGCAATGAAAGACCTAGCTCCTTTTGCGGTTCTTTGATCTCTTTCATGATGACTTGTGAATATTCCAATTGCCTTTTCGAAACGATCTTATCCTCCATCTTGATAAAAACATAATTCGAGTCTTTTTTTGTGTGTGCTACATGTAGGTTCCAGCCTTTAGAGCTCTCCTTAATAATGGGCAGGAAGCTTACATAACTTTCTCACTTGTCACGAGGACGTGAATTAATTGGACTTTTGATTTGCGACTTTCATAATTTACGCGTGACTGCCTTGAGCCTCTGGGGTGCTAGAGTCTGGCCATGTACGTGGGACTTGGGGAATTAAGGGCCCTTGGAAATTGTGAATGTGTGCCCAATTACTAGGCAATTAATTCTAGGACCAAAGTGTGCAACAAGGGCCAAAAGAGTGGTGCAATTAAAAATTGCTATTTTGAGAACAAGACTCCAAAAAGCGCAGAGAGCCCTGCTTTTGGGTACACGAGGCCAAATTTAGGCTCAGAAGAGGGAGAACAGGGTTGTCACGCAATTGCTAGGAGCTGCCAGGACAGAATCGCCACCTACCAGGAGGTCCTAGGAGCTGCCAGAAGAAATTGCAATCTGCCAGGAGGCTTCCAGGGAGCTGCAAGAGAATTCACAATTTGCCCAGGAGCTTGTCTAGGAAATTCGCAATTGATCAGGGGCTGTCCAGGAGTTGCGATTGGCTTCCAGGCTGCATAGAGGCTGCTGCAGGTGTGTGGGTTGCTTCCAGGATGAGCAGGAGCTGCTACAAGGATTTCGACCTGTTTTCTGGCTGTCTTTTGGGCTGTTGCTACTGATTTTGGAGCTTTCCAAGCTTGGACGACTTCTTCTGAATTGCCTTTGGGCTGTGCCAGGGCAGAATCAACTATTCTTTGCAGGATCTAGGGTTTTCCAGCTCAGGTGACTTGATTTCTATGGATTCTAGGCAGAGGAAGGCTAGCTTTTGCCGTTCCCGGACTGGTTGCTGGTTGGTTATTGTGTTTGAGATTGATTCCTTGCCAAGAAGGGTTGATTTTTTCTGTTGGGCAGTGGCTAGGAGGGCTACAGATAAAGGCGACTTGTTTGGAAGCGCTTGGTGGATTGATTGCACCAGAGTTTGGCTGTCTGGGGCTTTTCTGCAATTGTTCAGCTGTGTTTGGCTGGTTGGGCACTGGGTTGTGTAGGTGCAGGTAGCGCACAGTCAGTTGATGCCTTTGGGTTTCTATTGTTCACTTGGTTGGGAGGGGGATTGCAGGATTGCCTAGTAATTGGATGCCTATTCGCCATATAAGGTTGAGCAGGGATTGTAAGGTGTGCAGGATATTGGAATTCTGTGGGCAGTGGTTTACTTGTGGCGCAGCTTTCAGGAGACCTTGTAATCAGCTGCTTGGCTTTATATGAATATTAAAGAAATACCGCAAGGGCGTCAGCGTTTGGGGCCAATCGGTGTCCTTGTTTTTGAGTAGGAGCGCTCTAGCTCCCCGTGATTAAGTTTGTGGTGATTAATTGTTTGGCTATTTACTGTGATGCAGAAGCAGGAATTCTAGCTGAGTAGAAAGAGGGATACTTACATCACATCACACTCATAACTATTGCACTGGGAGTTTATGCAGACTACTATCTTTATTCTGTTTGGCCTTGGCAATCACCAATGAGCCATTGACTACAACTAAAGGCTTTCCTCAATGAAGGGGACTGAATACAACAACTGGTTCCTCAATGACGAGGTTGGATTTGAATGTAGGTCAGCTTGTGTGTCCTATACTGTCACGATCTGTGACGTATTCCTTTCTCTATACCTTAGACTCATGGATGGTTTGATGAATGGACACTTGTGGAAGGGTATGCCCTTTCAACGGGACACTTCCTATGAGGCACAACCCTTCACAAGAGACATTCTATGGAAGAGACACTCCTATTGTAATGTACCCTCTCATCAAGGGTCACACCCTTCACAAGGGGTACACACCTCTTCATGCACATACACTTTGGAGTACACACCTTTTCATGTGTGACTCTTCACTCTCTATATAAGAGAGGCCCAATTGTATGGATGACACACTACAGCTACACTACAGACACTCAAGCAATACAATTATTCCTTGTTCTTTGCTATTTCAGTCTCCTTTCTGTTCCTTAGCACATTTCTAAATATAGTAAATCTAGAGCAAATTTCGCTCGTGCCTGTAGGAAATGCCCCCTACCTTCTAGCACCTATGTGATACATCTTTTTCCGCTAGAAGGATCCGTGCACATTGTGCATGGAAGAGATGGAGAGAATGAGCGTAAAAATTTTTAGCGCCAACCCTGCCTAAAGTCATCATTGGCCTCTCCATCTCACGAGTTGATGTGAATGGACACGACAAAAATCGTGTCTTTTCATGTGCTTGGGCTGTCCCAAAACCAAGGGACGCACCTTTTCCACCATCAGACATACCTTTTGATGAAGAGTTTTGACTCCTCACCCAAGGGACATACCCCATCGTGGAAAAAAGGACACACCTCTTCGTGTGGGGACACCCCTTTTGAAAACAGGGTCACACCCCTTCATGAAAAGGTACACATATTCCAAGGGTCACACCCCTTAGAATAGGCACACCTTTTGGCATCAAGCACCTTATAAAAGGGTACGCTAAAAAGGAAAACCCAGCCCCATACCTTAGGCCTTACCCTAGACTACCCAAGGGTTAATTAAACCCACGCTTTAATTTTTGGCAACCACCCAACCTAGGCAGCCTCACAAAAAATGACGATTCCCGTTTGAAGCCTGTACGGAAATTTGTCACGCAGGCTCGCCTCCCTTTCCACGCCATACGCAGCCCTCCATCAGCCGGTTTGCTGCCCTGGGTTCCTGCCAGTCTCGCAGCGCCAGATCCCTGCCCATGCTGCCGCGAATCAGCCTTGGAAGCACGCAGCAAGCATCGCCACAAGCAAGCAGGCTGCCCCTTTTTCGCCACCATACCTACCTGTGCCCAGCAGTTTTTCTGCCCCTCTATCGCGATTCAGACCAGCCTGAATCCTGCTGGCTTATCTCGCCACTTTAGCCTGTGAAAAGCGCCCTTTTGCTGCCTTCCAATTCTGACCAGCCAGGCCCAGATCTGCTCCTCGCACCCCACATGCATTTTTCCTCTGAAATCAACGCAGGAAACGCGTGTTTGGTTCCACGCAATCTGCCCTTTTTTGCACCACGCCTTTGCCAACGCCCCTATTTGCCTCGAAAGTCTCGGCAGGCACCTTTTTCTTGCTCACACTTCAACGTGAACCTGCAAAGATAGTAAATGGACCTCTGGACAGAGATTTTCAGGTCATTCTATGCAACTAATTGGCAGATCTAATCTATGCCAGGTGGATTCTTTCCATTCTATTTCTAAGGATTCTCTTTCATATTGTTATTTGACGCTTATTATCAAATTACAGCAAATGAAAGCCTCCTCCTTAAAGCATGGAAACCCCTGGTAATTCCCTAGTCCTTTCTAGGACACCTCAGGCATCATCTACCACACAATATCGTGTTTAGATTGCACAACCAGCCCATTTCGGAGCTTTTGCATCGTGGGTCTTCTGTGTCACGTGCCCTTCCAGTGATTTGGACCACATCCTATACCTTCTGCGTGAGGCACCTCAGTTACATCACTTCCTCAGCACAGTCCAGGTTGTGTTCCACGAGACACGTAGATACCTAGAACCCGATATTCCTCACGAGTTTACTGTCCATCTTTGGAGAGATTTTTACCCCTCAGTTTCAGCATCTCCAGGGTACTCTCCACCTCCTTCAACTCCCAGATATCCTCTTATACAGGTTGTACCTTCCCCAAGATAGTATTTACACTCTGAAGGCACTCCTCTTGGATATCCTCCTCTTCCGACAGCAGCTCCTTATCCCTTCTCAGATCCGTAGACTCTGCAACCTACCCTTGTACTCTCACGAGCAGTAACACCCATTTCGGCATCACCAGTGTTACCTCAAACAGGACCTCCTTTACCAGATTTCTACGGCTGGTTCCATCCTGCTGCTTCGGCCCCCTCCAACATGAGCAACCTCAGGGAGCAGCCCGAATCTTCTTCCAGGAATGGTACAAACTAGAGCGCAGGTTCGTGCTTTTCTCACGGGGACCTCAGATATGTCGCAACGCTCGCGTGCAGCCTCTCCGGAGATAAGCGACTCAAGTCCAAAAAAGACCCCTGAAGTCAACTTACAAGGCGAAGCACTACTTCAACTTCAAATTTCCCAGCTTCAGGACAGCATCTCCGACTTGGTCCAGAAAGTCCAACAACTCTAAGATTCTTGCAGTACCACACATACAGAGAATGACGTGACGCAACCAGATGACTATGTGGACTCATTTCCACCAGAGGTAGAAAACACTGAACTCCGTGTCCTCTACCGTTTACTCCAAGCTTCCAAAACTAAAAGACTTGACATTAAACTTCCGGAAGCCTACACTGGTCAACGAAATCGCCGAACAGTTGACCAATGGCCCGCAAAATTACGCATGTACTTTGATACTGTTGACCTCATTGAAGGCAAAAAGATTGCCTTGGCAGCCTCCCTCCTCAAGGATACAGCTTTTCTACGGTGGCAACGCTGCTTAAAGGATGGCAAAAGTGTGTTAACCTGGGAACGTTTTGAACACGTGCTCCGTAAGCAGTTCATACCTGCCAATGCGGACTTCCAAGCACGTTCAAAACTCCGACAGTTGGAGCAAACATGCTCCTTGTCTTCCTACATCTCTCAGTTCACCACATTGGTGCTGGAGATTGATGGGTTAACTGATGATGATTGCCTTCATGCTTTCATCTCAGGCCTACATCCCTCGTTACGCATTGATGTCCTTAAAGCAAACATCACCACCACAGCTGGCGCTATTGCTTACGCAGAGCGCATAACAGATTTTCAAAACACAGGGAAGCAGAGTGCTAATCGAACACAGAACTCTACTATGGCCAAAGGTGCTCGCCCTCAAGATAACCCCAGGTTTAGAAAAAACTCGGGTAATCAAGGTCAGCGACAGTCTCAAGATCCGCACAAGTCTCAGAAATCATATGGTGGATCCCAACAGAAGCACTCCTCCAAGGATCGCGCCTCTTCTTCTTCACAAAGTCATCACCGTCATCCCCGACATAAAGGTGCGGCCACTGACAAGAAGAACAACATCTCAAGATCCGCACAAGTCTCAGAAATCATATGCTGGATTCCAACAGAAGCACTCCTCCAAGGATCGCTCCTCTTCTTCTTCACAAAGTCATCACCGTCATCCCCAACATAAAGGTGCGGCCACTGACAAGAAGAACAACTCCAGCACAAAAGGACTTTATACCATCTGTACAGGCGACCATAGATGGTTCGATTGTCCCAAGCGACCAAAGCAAAATTCCAATATGGAACCTAGCACTTCCCAAACAGAAGATGCTACCCCAGCACAAGACAAGAAAGGCAAAGCTGTTCGAATGGCAAATACCATCCACCTGAGCCTTGCCAGCAACCCCGAACCTTCCCTGGCCACTCAAGTACTTTGTGTTCAAGGATCGATTCGCGGAACAACGGTCACTATCCTCATCGACAGTGGCTGCTCTCATAACTTCCTAGCTAGTTCTATGGTTGACAAACTTCGGTTGACCACCAATCCTAGTCTCATGGACTATCAGATTGAACTCGCAAATGGAACTACCTTCTTGTGCAACACGAGGATCAAAAACTTGTCTTTTCACATCCAACATTATACGGACAAGTTGAACTTCGACATCATGCCTCTTTCTCGGTACGATGTCATACTCGGACAACAGTGGCTCTACGACTATGATCCATCAATTAGTTTACGCAGCCATACTATCGAGTTTGTCCACCATGGAAAACTTATTGAGCTAACTGGTTGTAGGGACTCTCCTTCAACCCCAGTTGCCTCTGCCCTACAAGTAAAGAAGTGGGTTCGTAAACGCCAAGTAAAGACTTCACTTCTGTTGGTTACGGCAGTAGAGGAGACACCAACAAAGAATCCTTCTGAATACCTCAACCAACCTTTTTTCCAGCCCTACCTGGATATTTTTCCACAGGAATTGCCAAAGCAGTTACCATCTCGACGACTAGTGGATCACCCAATCGAACTTATTCCCAGGAGTAATCCACCGTCGAAACCTCCTTATCGGGTTTCTTACACTCAAAATGAAGAAATCCAAAGACAGGTGACCGAACTACTCGACAAAGGTCACATTCGGCCCAGTCGCAGCCCTTTCGGATCTCCTGTACTACTTGTGGAAAAAAAGAATAAGTCAATGCGCCTCTGCATCGACTCCCGAGCCCTCAACAAGCTCACTATCAAAAACAAGTATCCATTGCCTCGCATCGATGACCTCTTCGATCAACTTCTACACGCAACACAATTCTCAAAGATTGATCTTCGTTCAGGTTATCATCAAATTCGCATACGAGAAGGCGATGAGTACAAGACAGCTTTTCGAACAAAGTATGGACACTATGAATGTTTGGTCATGCCTTTTGGGTTAAACAATGCCCCAGACACATTCATGACACCAATGAACGACATCTTCAGGCCTTTCCTCGATAAGTTCGTCATCCTTTATCTCGATGACATCCTCGTTTTCAGCAGATCCCTACATGAGCACAAACAACATCTTCACCAAGTTTTTGAAGTTCTCCGCGCAAATTCTCTCTACATCAACATTGAGAAGAGTGAGTTCTTCAAGACCCAACTCGAATATTTGGAACATGTTATTTCAGCTCAAGGCATCTCTGTGGATCCCAAGAAGGTCGAGGTAATCCAAAACTGGCCTACTCCTAAGAATGTTCATGATGTCTGCTCTTTTCTCGGATTGGCAAACTTCTACCATACAAAGGTCTATCAGTTTTTCGAAATCGCAGCTCCTATGTCCGAATTATTGAAAAGCACAGCAGTTTTTCAGTGGCTTCCCAAAACAGAGTAGAGTTTCCAACAACTCAAGCAAGCACTCATACCACACCAGTTATGGCTATTGCTGACCCAAACCTTCCATTTGAGGTCATGACCGACGCTTCCGACATCGCTACAGGAGCAGTCTTGATGCAAGAAGGCAGAGTTATTGCTTTTGACAGCCGTAAACATTCCGATATCCAAACCCGATCCCGGTTTATGATAAGGAGTTTCTTGCCATTGTACATGCTTATCGCTCTTGGAAACATTATCTCATGGGAGCCGACTCGGTGGTCAATACAGACCATCACTCTTTAAAGTATATCTTTACTCAGCGAGTCATGAACGCTCGACAAGCACGCTGGGTTGAGTTTCTGGCCAACTTTCACATGACCATTGAGTACATTCCAGGACTACGTAATGTAGTTGCAGATGCTCTCAGCAGGTTAACTCTAGCATCAGCTATGGTAATCTCTACATTATCTGTGGATGTTCCGAATTCATGCAAAAGAAAGTGTTTCAATGATAAAGACTTCGGCACAGCAGTACAAGTTCTTTCAAAAGATCAACCTTCGACCGAGCAGAAGATTTTCTCATCCTATTCTTATATGGACGACCTTCTGTATTATCAAGATCGCGTCTGTGTACCACATGACAAGGATGTTCGACATCTTTTGTTAAAAGAGCATCATGTAGTTCCTTATGCTGCCCATCCAGGCATCCACAAGACTTATAGGTTACTCAGTGCAACATACTACTGGCCTCAGATGAAAAGCGACGTCATCAAATTGGTTACATCTTGCTTATCTTGTCAACAAATGAAAGCAAGCCGACGACTTCCAGTAGGACTTCTTCAGCCTCTTCCAGTTCCAACTGAAAGGTGGGAAAGTATTTCCATGGATTTCATTACAACACTACCACGATCCTCCCGAGGTAACACTCAGATTATGGTAATTGTTGATCTATTGTCCAAAATGGCACACTTTGTTGCTTGCAAAAGCAGTGCACAGACTCCGGACATCGCCAAACTCTTCATACAACACATCCTCCGACACCATGGATTGCCCAAGAATATCATATCCGACATAGATCCTAAGTTTACCAGTCACTTTTGGATTTCACTGTTCGAATCTTTGGGAACAACTCTACTGTTCAGTTCAGCCTACCACCCAGAATCAGATGGCCAGACTGAAAGAGTCAACCAAGTTCTGGAAGAAATGCTTCGACATTATATTCAGTCACGCCTAGCAGCTTGGGAAGAGTATCTACCACTCCTTGAGTTTGCTTATAATAACTCTTTTCATAGTGCCATCAGCATGACTCCATTTCAAGCAGCTTATGGACACACTCCGATTGTACCAACGAATTTTATGCTTCAACATCGAGTGGCCCTAGCTGATCAATTGGTTCAAGAAATGCAAGACATTCTACTCCAAGTCAGGGATCATATGCGAAAAGCGCAAGAGCGGTATCAACGGTCTGCCAACAAACATAGACGTCACCTGGAATTTGACACTGGTGACATGGTGCTATTATTTGTAGCCCCACATTGCTATAAGACGGTTAAGTCTGTGTTTCCTAAGTTGCGACCAAGATACTATGGACCTTTCCGGATCATCAAGAAAAATTCACCTTTAAGTTACAAATTGGAATTACCACCATCATGGGGTAAAATCCATCCGACATTTCATATTTTTTGACTAAAGACCTACATTCCAGGCGATGAAGCAGTTCCTCCTGCAGGTGATTATGTCCCAGAAATCGAAGACGATTATGTTCCTGAGCGTATTCTGGACCATTGACAGCGAGAGACTCGACATCGACTTATCACGGAATTCCTTGTTCTTTGGCGAGATCTGGACGACTCCGACGCTACTTGGCAATCTGATGAAGACTTACAGCAGTACCCTGACATTTTACAGCAGTATTTTCAGAATTTACCGTGATATTTTCTACATCAGTTCATTATCTCCACCAGGGTCTCTTATTTTGAGTGGGAGGGGATGTCACGATCTGTGATGTATTCCTTTCTCTATACCTTAGACTTATGGATGGTTTGATGAATGGACACTTGTGGAAGGGTATGCCCTTTCGACGGGACACTTCCTATGAGGCACAACCCTTCACAAGAGACATTCTATGGAAGAGACACTCCTATTGTAATGTACCCTCTCATCAAGGGTCACACCCTTCACAAGGGGTACACACCTCTTCATGCACATACACTTTGGAGTACACACCTTTTCATGTGTGGCTCTTCACTCTCTATATAAGAGAGGCCCAATTGTATGGATGACACACTACAGCTACACTACAGACACTCAAGCAATACAATTATTCCTTGTTCTCTGCTATTTCAGTCTCCTTTCTGTTCCTTAGCACATTTCTAAATATAGTAAATCTAGGATTTCTTACATATACCACGTACCTCTTCCACCAATCTACTACTCCTTAGGCCAACAGGTCTATGGTCTGTAGAAACTCCTCTAAGACACACATAAACTGAGGCCGTCACTTGTATTTATTATTGGGATTATCATGGTCACCTCCCCACCTATGAGCCCCCAAATGAAAGGGTAGGGGAGTTGTACCAGCAGCATGTATTGGGAGAGAGAGATGCCACGTGGGCAGAGAGGCTGCCACAGGGCAGATCTGAGTTGGAGTGCAGGGCTGCCACATGGGCAGCATGCAGGCTGCCATGTGGGCAGCAAGAGCAGGGTGCTGTTGGAGGGCAGCACAAGTCCTAGATGGTGGGCACTGGGCAAAAGGGCCCACAGATGAGGCAGGTACCAGGCATATGGCCCCGGCATAGCCTGCATAAAGGCAGGTTTGCAGACATCATCAGCTGTCTGCGCAGAAGACAGCAGCAAGTTGAGGCTGAAGAGCAGGTCAGGGCAGATAAGGCAGAGGCTCAGAGCAGGAACAGATGTCGGTGCAGGGATATGAACAGCCGGCTGGAGCTGATGCAGAATTGCAGGAGGTACAGCAGATGCCTGGAGCAGAAGGCCCTGCAGATAGATGGGGGTAGTACAGAGGTTTATGGGGGGCTGGGGCCTTTTATAGGCCTGGCTCCAGGTCGGCTGACTAGACCAACCAGTCGGCTGTCTGCATGAATACCACAGACTGGGTCGGCCCAGTCTGTGGACTGGTCGGGTGTGTCTAGGGGCCTCCAGCACTATAAAGCAGGCCCTAGCCCTGGAGCCTATTCATTCAACATAGCTCCTACTACTGGCTGTCTAACAGAACAGCAGAGAGGCCAGGAATCAAGAAATCAGGCAGAACAGTCTGCATATCACCTATTACCCTTAGGGTTTACAGGATCTCAGATTGGCTGCAGTTCCAGCAGCAAGCAGATCAGAGATTGGTGGAGCACCCAGCCAGAGGTCTTCACCAGGAAGAGCAGCAGCAAGGAGTGTCCAGAAGCATCACTATGCAGCCCACGAAGCTCTACGAGAGCATGCAGGCTGACAGAGATTGAAGGTGCCAGGAGGAGGTAGATGGCAGTTTTGAGTATTCAGGGGTCCACATCAGTTTTGAGTATTCAGGGGTCCACATCTAGGCAGTACCCTATTTGCTAGATGGAGGCACATTGACCACACCGTTTGTATCAGGTTTTGTCCATTTGTTTGGAGCAATCTGTTGGAGTTGAGCATCTCCTGATGTATCATGTGTAGAGTAGGAGTGAGGGCCTTTGGTGTGGGTGTGCCCGCCCCTTGTGAGGGTAGAGTAGGAGGTACCTGGGCATGTTTGTCTGCTAGGGTCAGATTTGTGCGGATCAGTACGGCACACTTCAGACCATGGCTCGGGGCCCTATGGCGTGGGTGTGCTAGTTACCACCACTAGACTTGCATGATCAGAAGAGTGCAGTTAATTACCAGTCTCACTGGACTTGCACGCTCAGTAGAGTGCATGGTATTGAGTGATTAGAGGTGATTAGGCTTCATGATTAACGTTTGTGGTAATTATTGCCACCTTTTGCTGGTGGTTGCGGCTGGTGGTGGTAGCTCAGAGGTGGCATCTAAGATTACCGGTGGCTAAGATTCCATTACACTAGCATTTAATTACCAGCCACCGCAGTGGCCTGCAATTACTCACTTGCCAGTTACCACCACCGGGCTTGCATGATCAGTAGAGTGCAGTTAATTACCAGTCACTGGGCTTGCATGCTCAATAGAGTGCATTTAATTACCACAAATAATTACCAGTGCTGCTCTCACTGCGAACCTCTACACCGTGTCATTATAACATGAAGTCCGAGAAGAGACACCATGTCAAAGTTGGAGCAGCCTTGAGAAGCTAGGCATCTAGCCAATCGACCAGAGCATCCTTCATGCTACCAACCATGTGGGGATTGATCACGACCTCATGCATGTGGTGACGACCCTCTACAACTCTCGACCCCATGCAAGGATTGCTCCACCAAGAGATGCTCATATGTGTGTGGGTGTGTGGATATGTGTACCAATGCAGCAGAGCATATGTTTATGCTAGGGTCTACACCCTTGGTTTTTGTGCTAATGATGTGACTGGAGGTATTTCATAACAGATAAGATGTGCTATTTGTAATGGAGTTATGAATTAACCTTGTGTGTGCTTCTTATTAGGTTAAAACTGTTTCGTTTTAGAGGAAAAGTTTGGGCATGTTCTTGGGTTCTTTCAGATATGTATGCTAACTTATGAGCATCGACTTTGGCTGCATTATGGATGGATTGCTCTTGTACTTGTATAGCTATAGAGGAAACAGATGGTTTGAATCTTTTTCGAGTTTTATACACATTAGTTTTAAGATTGCTTGTGTTTGGAAGATGAGCCTTCAAAGATGTGGATTGGACTTTTTTTTTGGGGGTGTGTTGTTTAATTCAAATCCTTGTGAATATGTTTGTACTTCGGTAAATTTAAAGTGAATTTTGTCATGTTGTAGAACACACATCGATCATTTCGGGAGGATGGAAGAGGTAGAGACAAATTTAAAGATGGTGGGGATTTCAGAGATCGCAGACATAGAGATGATAGAGATCGAGAACGTAATTATGGTGGCCATGGTGGAAGGGATCGTCGGTACTCTGATAGAGGAGGGAGGATTGATTCGGACAGGTGCAGAAACTAGAACTTGTTATTGTTTTGTTTTGTTTTTTGCCTTCATGTGATCCCTTTTTTGGGGCCTTTTCTTGTGATCCGTGTTTCAATAAATGCAAAGCATCATTGTTATTCCTTTTCTTTTGCATGGTTTGAAACCAAAAGTGATTTGATTAGACCGACTTTGATGCTACCCTCATGGGCTATGATTCAACATTTGGTTAAGTCAGACAGGATAGAGACTTGTGTATCTAGTGTTCAAGCTCATTATCTAGGGATCAGCTTTAGGATTTGATGTCAGTTAAGCTGAGGTAGCTAGGGTTTTCTAGCTTATGGTATCCAAAATTTAGCTTATGGTTTTCTAGCTTACATGTAGTCGAACAATTATGCAATGTGTTATTAATGCTATATATATCACTCCATTAAAAATCCTTATATTTGTTTGTACAACTTTGTGCAACTCATTCTTGCCACTCTCCAATTGTGCATTCTTTCCTCCTTTAAGATTTGGTGGCACCCTCCCAAATAAGTCTTGCACATGGCCCGTGCAGTGTTCAGCAAAAGTATTGCTGAGCATCATGAACACTTAAGAATAGTGTTCAATACTTTGAGGAAAGCGAGTCTTTATGTAAATAAAAAGAAAACTGTACTGTGTATGGTAAGACTTGAATATTTAGGATTCATTATTACTCTTGAGGGGGTAGAAATGGATCCAAAGAAAGTGGCTACGATACTAACTTGGCCTATCCCTCAGAGTTTGACCGCTTTGCGATCATTCTTGGGATTTGTCCAATTTTATCGAAGGCATATCAAAGGATATTTTGAAATAGTATCGCCATTGATTGATCTGACCTCAGACAAAGTATCTTTTGTATGGGGACAGAATCAACATGAAAGTTTTAACACCATAAAACAAGCTGTGGTCTCTGGACCGGTGTAAAAAATAGTTGATCCCCAGAAACCATTTTTCCTTGAAACCGATGCAAGTGGCATTGCGGTAGGAGCAGTTCTCCTCCAAGAGGGAAGGCCAGTAGCCTTTGAAAGCAAGAAGCTTTCTCCCTCTCAACGAAATTGGCTAACTCATGAATTAGAGTTGTATGCTGTTGTCCATGCTTTGAAAACATGAAGACATTATTTATATGGGTCAGAGTTTTATGTTGATGTTGATCATTTAACTTGACAATTCGGTACCGAAGAGGGAAGGATAATAAAGTTGCTGATGCGTTGTCACGCATTATGCATAATATGAGTTTCACGGTATTAGAAAGTGCTCTAATGACCGAGAAACTCAAAAGGTGGACGAGTTCTCGTCCAGAGCCTTTGGCCTAAGGCTCATGTATTCAAACCCGGGGAAAAGGATGACTTGGCATCCAGAAAAGGCCAAACTTATGCAAGATATACTATAAGAGATGGTATGCTGAAAAGAAATGGCAAGGTAGTAGTACCTAGTCAGAATGATCTCAGGCAGAGAGTCATTCAATAATGCCATGATAGCCCATGTGCGGGACATCCAGGAGTTGAGAAAACGTATGATCTCGTGAAGCGAGATTTCTTTTGGCCGAAAATAAAGAAACATATTCATGAATATGTGACACGACGTTTTCGTGTCAGGTAAGTAAGGTAGAGTGGGTGAAGCCACTCGGACTTTTACAACCTTTGGAAATACCACTAGGTAGGTGGGAGAGCATTTCCATGGACTTTATTGTAGGTTTGCCTACGACACAAGGTGGATATGATTCTATCCTTGTGATAGTTGATCGTCTTACCAAGATGGCTCACTTCATTCTAACTAGAGAGTCTGTTAGTGCCCTGCAAGTGGCGGATTTGTTTATTAAACATATATTTCGTTTGCATGGATTACCCAAATCCATAGTCAGACAAGGATGTTAAATTTACCAGTCATTTTTGGGCTGCAGTGTTTGAGACACTAAGGACTGAGTTGGGAATGAGTGGTGGGGATCATCTAGAAACAGATGGTCAGATGGAAAGAATCAACCGAATTTTAGAGGATATGCTTAGAGCATATGTGTCATTGAGGCAACATACATGAGATAAGTGGTTGCCACTGTTAGAATTTGCCTACAATGATAGAAAACATTCCTCTACAGGGTTCAGTCTGTTTGAGCTGAACTATGGTTATAGACCAGCGAATCCAACTGCAGTTGGAGTACCTCAGAAAGTGCCTAGTGCCGCGAACTTTGTGATTCAGATGCGGGAGATGCTAGCACTTGCGAGAGCTAACATCCGCCAAGCTATGGATAGAGCTAAGGCGTATGCGGATGAAAACAGATCCGTTAGAGAATTTAAGGAAGGAGAAAATGTTTTTCTCAGAGTTCCTTCGCACTCTAAGTCTTTGACTGCAGGAGAGTGTGCTAAGTTATCACCCCGATATTGTGGGTCGTGGTTGATTCTAAAAGAATAGGCAAGGTGGCCTATAAATTAGAATTACCACAGGGTTGTAAGGTGCACCCAGTGTTTCATGTTTCTCGTTTAAAGAAATTTTTGCATACAGGTGACTCACTAATCGAGGGTGTTGTTTTGTTTGAGGAGATAGAGAATAATGCAGGACGCAAACCAACAAGAATCCTGGACCGAGGAACAATGCAAGTACGCAATCGGAAGATACCCACGGTGTTGGTTGCATGGCATGGTTTACCTCTATCAGAAGCTACCTGGGAATCCGTATACCAATTACGTAGAGTTCCCAGACTTTATCATCGAGGACACTGATGCTTGAAGAGGGAAGGAATGTTACGCTCAAGTTGAGGCAACATGACCTCGGAAGGGTCAGTCGACATTTTCCTTTAAAGGATCAATGTTTGTATTATATTTGTTTGGGCTTCACGTAAATGATCAAAAACAAGGTCAAGGTCCTTGGTGAGGGTGACATGGCACAAGACTAGGTGGATCTAAGGCCAAGGGGTCTAAATGCATTAAATGTGCCAAGGGGCAAATTATTTTAATGTTATCCGAAGAGAGGGGTAAATGGTGCATTTAGAAGGCACCCTAAATTGAGGACATGTGGCATACTGGGAATTGGGGCTCGGTGGAACTTTGCAAGCAGGAGCTTTCACGTAATATTCAGATTCTGATGAGTTTGCTACCACCGAGGTTGGCTGGGAGGAAAGTGTGTGTGTGCGTGTGTCCGTGATTTACAGAGAAAGTTAGGTGTTAGCAGTTTATATACGTAACAATGCAGGCCCTCCAACAAGCAATGATCAGCCAGCAACCCATGCTGATTTGCAGGTTCCTCTTCCAGCACAAAATGATCCCAATATTCATGATGCAGTGATTGAAGAAAGAGCTGTCAATAGACAGCAAAGGCAAGTTCCGGATGGCTTCTTGACACATTGAGGGACAGCAAACAAGATCAACCTCTTGCTGCCCAGACAAGATTAGGGAATAGACAAATACATGGTCACTTTCTTGATTTTGCACTCCTTGCTACAGCTTGCAATGAAGAACCTTTATGCCATAAAGATGCTTTTGACAGCAAAGAGTGGATGGATGCAATGAGAGCTGAGCTAAAATCTATTGCCAAAAATGACACATGGGAATAGTAGATCTATCTCCTGGCAAGCATGTCATTGGTACCCGGTGGGTCTTCAAATTAAAAAGAAAATCTGATGGCAGCATAGATCGACACAAGGCCCGTCTTGTTGCAAAAGGGTATGCCCAACAACAAGGCATTGACTTTGAGGAGACCTTTGCTCCTACTTCCAGGATTACTACTATTAGATGTCATTGCCATTGCAGCCCATCACCATTGGCAAGTGCACCAGCTTGACATCAAGACTGCCTTTCTTCATGGGGATATGCAGGAAGAAGTCTATGTGACACAACCTCTTGGCTTTGAGATTGTTGGCTCTGGGTATGTCAGCTGAGAAAAGCCCTTTATGGTTTGCAGTAGGCACCTAGGGCATGGTATGCTAAAATTCATGCACACTTGGTTTTCAGAATAGCTTAACAGAGCCCACTCTTTATGTCTGTGGGAGTGGCTCTGATTTTTAAGTGCTGATTTTATGTGGATGACATGCTGATCACTGGAGCTGATACTCAGCATATTGCAGCTTTCAAGGCTGATTTGCAGCAAGCTTTTGAAATGTCCGACATGGGACAGCTGCACTATTACTTGGGCATTCAGTTTGCTCATGTTGAGGGGGGTATTATGATGACACCAAGTATATTGGACAGCTCCTTGATCGTTTTCAGTTTGAGGATTGCAAGTCAATCTCTACTCCAGTGGATCTTGGCTTCAAATTTTCAGCTCATGATGGGAGTCCACCATATGATATTACCCTTTACCAGCAGGCTGTTGGATGTCTCATTTACTTGTGCCACACCAGACCTGACTTACAGTATACAGTGTCCCAGCTCAGTAGGTTCATGCACATGCCCAGTTAAAAGCATTGGCAGGCAGTGAAGTGAGTCTTCGGATATCTCAGAGGCACTCAGGATTTTGCCCTCTTCTATGGTGATCAGGGTTCACTTACCATGCATGCTTACACGGATAGTGACTGGGCAGGTTGTTCCAACACCAGAGTGTCACATATCAGTAACTGTTTTTTGCTTGGCAGTTCATGTATCTCTTGGCTCAGCAAGAAGTAGCCAACAGTTGCCACATCCAGCTGTGAGGCTGAGTACAGGGTAGCCTTCACCGCTACAGTAACAGTAGAGTGTGTTTGGCTTCGATAGCTACTTGCAGATCTTGGTATATGCCAGACATCCTCCACTATGGTCTACACTGATAGCTAGAGTGCTTTGGCTATTGCACGTAATCTAGTGTTTCATGCGCGTACCAAGCACATTGAGGTTCACTATCATTATGTTCGAGAGCGGTTGTTAGTAGGAGACATAGAGTTGTTCTACCTTCCCACAGAGGACAACATAGCAGATATGTTTACAAAGGCACTTCCTCGTCCCAAGTTCGAAGTCTTTTGACAGGCTTTACACTTGGTTCCCTTTGTTACATGATCTGGCATACCTTGTACATTCATAGGTGGCTATATCCCTTGGGATGAACATGTGCCACCATGACCAGAAAATACCAGGTATTCTGAGACGTTTCGAGAATACTTCAGCCCATTAGGCCATCTTCTCTTGGTCGTATTGATGCCCTCTCGGCCTTGCAGGGTATGTGCCATGTAGCTTTAGTTATTGGCACTTAGGTCACCTAGTACTTTTAGTGTCTTATGACACCTAGTACTAGTGGTACCACTAGGACACTATGTCCTAGGGTTCCCTTTTATTGTACTTTGTACTTTCATTTCATTCATATTTGATGTGACGGCTTTCCTTCCTTTCTCCACTCTTTGCATCCTTTCGCTTTCGTGAGCCTACACTTGTTGCCATAGGTAAAAAATGTGTTCTTGCGGAGGTCTTTGCATACGGAGAGAGTGTCAGGGCTGCAACTGTTGCATAGAGAGTCCATTTGACTGGAGTTGAGGCTAGAGGAGGGGGGCAGCGGGTGGAGATTAAGAGGAGCCTGGCTGCTCCATTTCTAGAACTGAAAATACCTTGAAGCTTAGACTACACCCCTGGGATGGGTTGGGTTCAACCCATCTTGAAGTTATGGAAAAGCATGAATTTGCTGCTGCTAACGACTTGAAAATGCTGCTGCTGATTGACTCGAAAAAAAATACCGAATTAGAGCGGAGCTGCAGAGACAAAGTACAGCCAAAATAGTCTCATATAGGCCATTGTGGGCTGAAGTAGAGCTCGCTAGGGCCCTTGCTGAGTGCTATGCTAAGAGACGCACAAAAGCTAGCTATATCTTAAAACTCAAAATCTTGAGAGAGATTAGAAGATGTGATCAACTACAATCCTGGTGCTGCAGTAGGATTGCTTCTTTTGGGTTGTCCCGTGCGGCCATCTCAAGAGTGGTACCACAGCTCTAACAGAGGTAGGCTGCACCTCCTTGTACGTGCAATACTCTGTTAATCACTCCATCTTTTGATACTCCCAAGAAGTAATGGACTAGATTCGAACTTTGGTGGGGAATTCCCGCCTATCCTCGTTCCTTCCCCCCCCCGCTGTGAAGTCCATGAGTAGAGCTGGAGTAGATTTGGAGTAGATTGAACCTTATGATACCCACTGTTGGGCGCTAGTGGGGATGTCATAGTAGCTAGTCCCTGCTATGCATGATGGAGTTTATGGTTCTCAATCTTATGAGTGACTCTCGTGAGATTGAATCGTGAGATTGAAACTGCACTATGTTGTGTTTTTAGAGGATGAGTTTGGGAATGTTTCTGGATTCATCTAGGTATATGCTTCTGCCATATTAGCGGACATGCAAATTTCACCTTGTGAAGTTTTCGTCCAAGTTGCGGCCTGTTGGTATTGTGATAATTCTATCTTAAATGGTGCGTTGCCCTACCAGCTAGATTTAGATTTAGATGCTCGTTTGGGAGAGACTAAAATGAAATCGTTTAGACTTCACAAGCAGTTGTAGCTTGAATAAAGAGATTTGGACTACTTTTTGATTAGCCTTCTCCTTTAGTGCTAGCCTTTGTCATGGTTGAGTTTGCCCTTCACCTCCGGAGTGCCGACAGAAACTCAGTACGAAGACTTTGTATAAATGGATGCTCAAGTATGTGTGGGTGTGTGGATTTGTATGTGTGAGAGCATACTTTTATACTATGGTCTACACCCACTATTGGGCGCTGATGACGTCAGTGGGGATGTCATAGTAGCTAGTTCCTGCTATGCATGATGGAGTTTATGGTTCTCAATCTTATGAGTGACTCTCGTGAGATTGAAACTGCACTATGTTGTGTTTTTAGAGGATGAGTTTGGGAATGTTTCTGGATTCATCTGGATATATGCTTCTGTTGTATTAGCGGACATGCAAATTTCACCTTGTGAAGTTTTCGTCCAAGTTGCGGCCTGTCGGTATTGCGATAATTCTTTCTATCTTAAATGGTGCGTTGCCCTACTAGCTAGATTTAGATTTAGATGCTCGTTTGGGAGAGACTAAAATGAAATCGTTTAGACTTCACTAGAAGTTGTAGCTTGAATGAAGAGATTTGGACTACTTTTTGATTAGCCTTCTCCTTTAGTGCTAGCCTTCGTCATGGCTGAGTTTGCCCTTCACCTCCGGAGTGCCGACAGAAACTCAGCACGAAGTTTTTGTATAAATGGATGCTCAAGTATGTGTGGGTGTGTGGATTTGTATGTGTGAGAGCATACTTTTATACTATGGTCTACACCCACTGTTGGGCACTGATGACGTCAGTGGGGATGTCATAGTAGCTAGTCCTTGCTATGCATGATGGAGTTTATGGTTCTCAATCTTATGAGTGACTCTCGTGAGATTGAAACTGCACTATGTGTTTTTAGAGGATGAGTTTGGGAATGTTTCTAGATTCATCTAGGTATATGCTTTTGCCGTATTAGTGGACATGCAAATTTCACCTTGTGAAGTTTTCGTCCAAGTTGCGGCCTGTTGGTATTGCGATAATTCTTTCTATCTTAAACGGTGCGTTGCCCTACCAGCTAGATTTAGATTTAGATGCTCGTTTGGGAGAGACTAAAATGAAATCGTTTAGACTTCACAAGAAGTTGTAGCTTGAATGAAGAGATTTGGACTACTTTTTGATTAGCCTTCTCCTTTAGTGCTAGCCTTCGTCATGGCTGAGTTTGCCCTTCACCTCCGGAGTGCCGACAGAAACTCAGTACAAAGACTTTGTATAAATGGATGCTCAAGTATGTGTGGGTGTGTGGATTTGTATGTGTGAGAGCATACTTTTATACTATGGTCTACACCCACTGTTGGGCGCTGATGACGTCAGTGGGGATGTCATAGTAGCTAGTCCCTGCTATGCATGATGGAGTTTATGGTTCTCAATCTTATGAGTGACTCTCGTTAGATTGAATCTGCACTATGTTGTGTTTTTAGAGGATGAGTTTGGGAATGTTTCTGGATTCATCTAGGTATATGAACCTTATGATACCGTTGATCTTATCTCATGGGATCTGAGAGGGCGGGGAAACCAAATTGTATTGAAAAGGTGGGGCTTAACTAGAATGATATTGCTTTCAGGCACATTTCCAGGATCCCTCGATGAACGGATGGTTGTTCGATACCTTGGCAAGGCCAACAACTATATATGCAACATCCTTTTGGGGAGTGATCTCGGCGATTGAGTGGAGGAGATTTGAGAGGCTACAGGTGATCATGTGATCTCACATGATTCAAAGTAAGCATTCAGTCCCTCATTAGATAGTACAGGGCAAAGTTTGCCATGACACCACTCTAGATCAATGCCGTTTTTTAGAGAGTGACATACCTCCATCAAATTTGGGCCTTGCCTAGCTTGAAACTACCGAGGTTGCAGTGGATAGAGAGGTTAGCACACCATGGTTTGCAGGTATATCTAGATAGTTTGCCAGTCAAGGTATTCAAGCTGACCTCTCGTAAGCTGTGCCTTGGTTGCATGAATCATTGTGAAAAACTGGTCTTGTGAAAATTGCCCCAAAGTAAGTGTAGGACTGCACGATCTCCACGAGCTCTCCCCTGGGGGGGTGGGGGTGGGGAGGGAGGAGGGGGGACAGAGAGGGAGGTCGCGCTTGGGAGGGAGGGAGAGAAAGAGGGTATTTATATCTTCGAGAGGCCTCACTGGCCTATGAGACAAAGTAGAGTCAAGAGAGTAACTCATACAAGCCACTATGGGATGATGCAAAACAGCTCGCTAAGGCCCTTGCAGAGTGCTATACTAAGAAGCTCAAAAGATCAAAAACCTCACAAACTCAGAAGTAGCACTCAAAAGACTTAAAATGCATAACCAGGTGCCATGGTGGCTCTCTGGTGGAAACTCTATCGGGTCCATCTGTGGTACTCTAAGAGGGTTTGACTCAAAATCTAATAATCTCACTTGTTTGTTCCGTGTACGTGCGTTGAAGTCACCTAAGAGGAGGACCTCTCTTTGCCTAGAGAACTCCATGATATCATCATAGATCGTCTCGTATGGGCTGTGGTCCTCTGTGTTGACTTCATGTGCACATATGATGATGTATCTAAGGGAAAGTAGCATACACAATGAAAATCGATCATGTATTTGGTGGCTAAAGTTGCACCCATGTGTGTCCGATGTTGTGCATCTCCTCTTTCGGTGGTCTCTGATGTGATCTAAAAGAACTGCCACGCCTTCGAAGTCTCATAATCCGTTGTCTCTCCTCGTCTCCTTCCTGTGGGTGGACTCCCAGGTGTACCCTGTGACTACAGGTAGTCCTCTCTTTGGACTCTCTTGTGTCTCAGTATAGAAGACAATCTCTTTGTCAGTGTAGGCCTCTAAGAACTCCTTGTGTTAGACCACAGGGTGCATTGCAGCTTCACACCGCCATCCTCAAATCTATTCTGTTCCCCTATCCCATGGCCTTGACACCATCATGTGCTGTCTGCATCTCTCTCTCTCTCTCTCTCTCTCTCTCTCTCTTGTTGGAGATATCATAGCCAAAGAGAGTGGTGTTGTGATGTGTTGGTGTGTAGTACTAGGAGTTCTAGTACTAGTTCATCTGTGTGAGTCGTGTGAGTGTCCCATATGCACTTGGTGCAAGTGTGTAGCCTATAAGGCTTCAGCTTGTACTTCTCATGATTATGAATAAGATAGCCTTTGATTATGTCTTCATTTATGTTTCATTTCCTCAAACCCTAACCTTCTCTCTCCCTCTCTCCACCATGTTTGTAACATGGTATCAGAGCAGGTTCACCCTCACCCTGCCATAGCTGCCCTGCTATCTCATCCCAGACCTAACCCTAACCCAAAACCCTAATTCTGCTGAAGCCCTTCTTCCTGCAGCCGCCTCAGCTCTGCTCATTTCCGCCTCAGATTCAGCCTCATTTCCGTCTCTGCACAGCTGCGTTCTACCTGTTTAGGGTTTCTGCACAGCCACCATCCTTGCTGCCCCCATTTCGCCTCTGTTTTGCATCTTTTTGTGACCATTTCTGCTCGTTTTTCAAGACGTGTGTGCACGCGTGCTGCTGGTCAGCATCTTCTTCAAGTGGCACCTGCATACGAGCCGATTTTGAGCTTTTTCCTTCCCATTTTTAGGGTTTTCAGGCGGCTACAGCATTCCCTTTGTCTATTTGTTTAGAGAACCCCTCATGTTTCCCTTGGATTGTCATATGTAGGGCAGCCATCTCTTTCTTTAGCTTTTCATTTCTGTTTTCAGCATATTCAGCTCCTCATTAAGAGGTGGTTGGATCTCTCCTTCTTCAAGTGGAGTGCGATCTTTCAATAGTTCATTCTCATCCTTGAGCTTGGCAATCTGCATTTCTAGTTCCTTGATCATCAATGTGTGGTGGCTGGTTTTGGCATCAACCATGCGGGTCATTTCCTCTCTCATCTTACCAATTTGGATCCTCATATGTAAGTGCATTTCTGATCCATTTATTCATTTCTTCTTCCAATGAAGCACGCATTTCCTGTTTGATGGCATCAATATCTACCTCTTTGCTGCCCCCAAGCATCTTCTGTAAGTTTTCAATATCACCGTCATGCATTTTGGAGATGTCTCTCATGGTATTTATGCATGTTTTAACATGTTCCCCACTTATCTTCTGTGCACTGGCCCATACAGCACTATACTTTTGTTCTTTTTCTCCCCTTGTTTTTCTGCCTGATGAACAGTCCATACTGGACACTTGGCCCTGTATTACCCTTCTTGAATATTGTGCTAAAATCTGAAATTCTGAGTGCTCACCTCAATGTCTTTTCCCGCTCTTTTTGTGGATTCTAAATTTCAAATTTTTGAATTTGAAAGCGCTGTCTATGTTCTTGGTTTGTTGCAGGTGGATGTCTCCTCAAAAAGTCGTCGTAGAGGTGGAAGAAAAAGGGGGGCGGGGAGTCGATGGTGGAGGTCTCTTTTTGGGGCCTTAGGTAAGGCCAAGGCTGCAATGGCAGCCAAGCTAGGCGGCTGCCAAGGGCGGGCGCACAGCCCAAGGCACCACCATAAGCATGGCGGGGGGGGGGGTGCGCATGCAGCCTGAGCAGTTCGAGCCAGCCGGGCTAGGCGCCAACAGCAACGTGCCATGGGCGCACAGGAGCATGGGTCACGTGAACGGGGCAGCAGGCTGCTCAATGAGGGCGGGAGCTGATGTGTACGGGACCAGCAGCAAACCAATTGGGCGGGTATGGGAGCAGCAGCAGACCGATCAAGCGCTAGGGGAGAGAGAGAGAGAGAGAGAGAGAGAGAGAGAGAGAGAGATCTTCAAAACATCGATGGGTCTGTGAGCCTGTGAGAAACGTGATACAAACAAGTTGAAAGGTTGGAGCTACCAAAACGAGCATCATCACCCATGCTAAATGCTAAATGCTACATATTCGTAAAATTATCAGGAATACATAGTCATAACAATGACATCCTTGTTGATTAATCATCATCATATCATATCAAATCCAATGCCAAGTCTGGTCCGATATAGCAACGGATACCAGAGGCCTCTAGAAGGAACGTCACAGTGGTTGGTGGGGCTATGGTGGTATAGGGTAGATGAAATGCTCCTTTGACAATCTCTTGTAAAGCACACAAGGCACATATCCACCTCTCCTTGGGTATTGCCTCAGCTCGCCCACTCTCAATGCGGAGTCGATGTCATGAAACTTGAAACTGCCCAATAGAGATCGTCAATGAATGGGGGATGTGAATCTAAGTATACCTTGGAGGATCAATAAAGCCTTCATCGGAGATGTGCAAACAATGATCTCTATAGAAGCTGAGCTTTACTAGGAGCTCACTCGGTGCCAACCAGGTCTGGAATGTACGTGGCTTTAGAAGGTCCTTGCGTATGACTTGGTTGACCTTGTGGTATCCGAGGGGGAGAAACGGCGCATCAATGTTGCACTGGAAGAGGGGTAATTTGTCCATGTGGAGCCCCAATCTCTCAAACCACCTTCATGTGTGTGCATACCATCATCTCTGAGTACCCTCATCTGCTAGGGTCATAGAAGACACACACACACACAGAGGCTTATGAGAAAAAGTACAGTACGATGCATGTTGGAAGGGGAGCGAGCCTACTTGCTTACTATAAAAGGAAAAACACAATTGGTAGGATAATAAGAAAAATGCTATAGAGTGCAAAGAATGGGGGAGAGAGAGAGAGAGAGAGAGAGAGAGAGGCTTATGAGAGAAAGTACAATACGATGCATGTTGGAAGGGAGAGCCTACATACTTGCTTACTATAAAAATAAAAACACAACAGGTAGCATAATAAGAAAAATGCTATAGAATGCAAAGCATGTAGAGAGAGAGAGAGAGAGAGAGAGAGAGAGAGAGAGAGAGAGAGAGAGAGAGAGAGGCTTATGAGAGAAAGTATAGTACGATGCATGTTGGAACGGAGAGCCTACATACTCGCTTACTATAATAATTAAAATGCTATAGAATGCAAAGCATGGAGAGAGAGAGAGAGAGAGAGAGAGAGAGAGAGAGAGAGAGAGAGAGGTCTTCTACAAGGCGATTGATTTTCCATATTTGAAGCATAGGATGTCGCTTTAGTTTCTTTGTTTTTTTTGGATTGCTTGATTGGACAGCATTTTTGTTTTTCTTTTTTGACTGGGTATCCTAAGTCACATGTGGAATAAATGTGAATTTCTTGCAGGTCGGGATTTTTGTGTGTCTCTTACTATTCTTTTCGTGGACAGACGTCATGAGCATGAGCATGATAGGGATTGGATGGGTAGGCGTAGATCTCGGTCCCGTGGGCGCTCACAAGAGCGTAAATCTGAAAACCAACGGTCAGACTCAAGATCAACTTCTAGAGACCGCAAAAGGTATATACTTTTGCATTGGGAATGCTTACTTTAATTGCATTAGAATTGACCTCTTTAGTACATTGAAAAGCATAAGCCATTTCTTGTTTTGTTTGGTGTTCATTTGCACAATTGAAGATGTATAGCTGTACTTTCCAACGTGTTGTATCAATGGGCTATCATTTTTTTTCCTGGAGCTGATCATATTACTTTAACAAAAATTTGAAGTGCGAAAAGTATAGATAAATTTCAGCCTTGACAGAGGGAAGTTAGACTAAGGTTCTGCACAAGTCTTTGTCAAATAAAAAAAGAAGCGGCTTCAAATGCTTTGGCTTTTGCTCTTGGTTGTACTGCCATTGAGTCTCTTTCACCCCTTCTTGCTTGCATTTAGAAGGGAGATGGCTTTGCTTCCTGTATTTTACTCAATCTTTCTTTCATGTGGTTGTAAGGCCTTTTCCATCTTCTCTAATGGCCATGGTTATATTTGTTAGAATTTACCCAACAGAGGGTACGCACAGCGGAAGACTGATAGTAATGCCCAGGAGCTCACACAGTGTGGTGTGGGATGTGGAATCACAAACTTCTTAACTTATGTGCATAAAATAGATGTGCAGACTCATCAATAGACAATGAACCAGCCAGATAGAGAAACCACCGAAATAATATATTTCCGTCCAAAACTATGGACACAATACAAAAGAGATATATCCAGAGTCCCACCAATGGTGTGGTCCTCTGATCTTACCACAAGGTACTTCTCCTATCTGCCAGTTATCTCTAGACTCGAGCCCGCGTGCTCCACCTCGAGCGTATGTAGACTTTTTGTGGAGAACGATCCTCTCCACCTTGCTGTCTGGAAACCAGCCTAGGTGGGCTGCCACTCAAGCTCAGTCTGCAGCTCCTTCAGGGTCGCCTTCACCTCCTGTGGATAGGCCCAAGGCTTGCCTTCTTGCTGCTTTTGTCTGCTGTCAGAGGGCTGCTCCAGAGAATGATGATCTCAGCCACCTTCTGCCCTAGAAGACAGTCTAGGTTCAGCCTCTCCCTGGAGCTAAGCCTGCAGCAACACCTCTCTCCTTCACTTCCTGTGTAGAGGCACAAGGATGGTGGATATGCTGCTCCTTTCTGCTCCTCCCAAAGCTGCTTGGCTGGATGTGTAATGAGGCCTGAGGCCTCTCCTTTTATAGGCCCCCAAGGGGCTGTCATAAAACCGACCAGCCAGCCTCATCCTGGCCAACCAGACTGGCCGACCAGTCTGCTTGCTGGCCGACCTGGTTGGCTGGTCCAACTAGCCCTATATAAGGGCCCTAGCTAGGCCCTTTTTGGCTGCTGCTAGGCTTCCCTTTGCTGCTGCTGTCCTGCCATCAACAGGCCCTTGTGCAGGCCCCAAACCTGCCCCGCACGTGTGCGCCTTTGATGGTGAAGTACCCCGCCCTGTGCCGCCTTCATACGGCCACTCCTTGCCTCTATCTGGAGCTAATCGCCACTGATCTCTTCCTGGACCTGCTTCTGCCAGTCGCCTTATCCATGGTGCTGATCCATACTCCCAGATGGCTCCAGGTACTTCCCTAGATGTGCTGCCCACATGACATCCATGATGCTGTCCATGTGGCAGCCCCTTTCTCTCTATTCTTGTGAGGTACTGCCCATGTGGCAGCCCCCTCTCCATTTTATTTCCTCTAGGCATGCTGCCCACATGGCATCCAAACAGATGCCCATGTGGCAACTCTTGCCCTAGGTCTCCCTCGCCCATGCTCTCCTCATATGGGGGCTTACAGATGGGGAGGTGACCATTCCAACAATATTCTTGTGTGTTCTGCTTCCTACCCATGTTACCCTTTTGTGCCTTTCCTTCTCGCTACTTATTCTTTTTTGGTTTCACCATGCTGCTGTTCCTCATTTTCTACTGCATTATGCGTTTGACTACCTTGCCCTTCCTTCTCTCCCCTTTTAATTCTTCTACTTGATAGGGATGAATTTTCCTCTATTACTTATCAGAGCAAAATCTATTCCCATCCCTTGCAATGTCTTTGGTTTGAAGATTGTTTCATCCGTCCCTTGGTACAGTTGCAATTTATGGGTAATCTGAGACCACCATTTAAAAAAATTTTCCTTGAGATTTTATTTTCATGGCGGCGAGTGAACCTCTTGAGCTACAGAAACTCAAGGCACTCCATCCTTATTGATGGCCTTGCAAACTCTCTCTGTCTGAGGAACTGATGGTCATCTAGATCTAAATTGTCCTTCAAGTATGCTTCATTGTTATAATAGGTCAAGGAAGTATACGAGATGTACTAAGCATAAGTATGCATATCATTTGATTAGTATTCCAAACTCTTGTTTGCATTGTGACAATCTTGAATCTAACTTGCATAGCAACATCTCTTGGATGTATTTGTTATAGCTATGTGCCAAAGGGCTTAAGCAGAAGCTAGACTGCGATGCAAATAAATGCATCTTCACTATGCATGGTGAGCAAAGTAAAGGTATAGGCTGAATCATCCGGAGTCCTGCAGAAAAAATCATTAGTAGGAGCTCTCTTTAAACCAAAATAGAGTCAATATGTTGTCTGCTTTTGGGAAGATGAGGAGGAAACAGAGGAAGATGTCTCCCAATATTAGTCATCCAAGAGTGACCACCTTGGGGTTAAGCAGGTTAATTTGTAGCTGCAAATCAAGTCCCCACAGGTGGAAAAGAAGCAGCAGCAATTAATATCGCAGCAGCCCAACAAGGCTAAGAACTCTTGAACAATTAACCAATGGTACTTAAGACTACGGAGAATCTAAAGCATAATTTGGGTAACAATAATTCATAGAGTTTCCTCAAGCAGATAGGCACTGCATTAGAAGAATGCCATGAAGGGCAAGACACTCTCTAATGTATAATTCTATTCTATAAGCCTAATACAAGTCTCTAACTCAACCACTTAGTTAAGCCTTGCATCCGTCCCATCAAATATTAATCCCCATCTTTTTTTTTTCAAAGACTAATATCAATTTAACTTTTTTTATAATTAGAATATTGTTACAAAGACTAAAAAAACATCATACTTGGTGAAAAACATGGTGTAATGCGTTCCCGACCATGCAAAACATATCTGATGGGCACGATACTTTGCACGCACCTCAACATAGGTGGGATTGATGTATGCAAAGTATCGTGCCCATCGGGCGCGTTTGAATAAAACACCCCAAAGTGTCTTTTTTGATCGTAATCACGCTTGGGAACTTGTTGGCCTCTCATCTAGAAAGAATGTGGTATGATGTACAAAAACGAAGTCAAGCTAGATGACTCCATCTACAACTAAATGTCAACTCTTGTATACCAAGATAGATGCCTTTTTGAAAACATACATCATGACCATAGCATACAAAGCAACGGCATACTTGCTAGTGTAGTGCTCTACCTGTTAGAAAATGAAATTTCACCAGAGGGTATCCTGCAATGGAAGACTGATAGATAGCCCATGAATTACGTGTGGAAGTGTTTCACTATGGAATCAAGCTTCATCAAGATGTGTGTACTTCACAACCATTCATGTATGCGCAAAGTAGCAAATACAATACGAAAAAGGTTCTCCTAGTATATGCCTGGCACCTCTAGAACTCTGAGCCCGCATGTTCCACTGAGTGTATGTAGACTCCTTGTCTAAAGGATCTCTTCCACCTTGCTGTCTAGAAACTCAGCCTAGGTGGGCAGCTCCTTGAGCTAAGTCTGCAGCCTTTGTAGGTCACCTTCACCTCTTGTGTATAGGGCCAAGGATGGTCCTGCTGCTCCTTCCTGCTCTTGGATTGCTGCTCCAAGTGATGTGTTATGAGGCCCAAATGACCTCCTTTTATAGGGCTCAAGGCCCAGCCAACTCAACCGACCCAGCAGCCTGCTTATGGCTGACCCAAACAGGACAACTAGTCGACTTTCCTGCTGCTGCCTATAAATCCCCTCTGGGAGCTCATTTGCAGGCCTTTTTCTAGCTTGGCCACGTGGCCAGCTGCCACTGGCCCAGGCAGGCCTAGACATAATCTTGCCTCATTTCCAATGCCCCTAGGGTCCCAAAACATTTGCTGACCTGTGCATTTCTGTCCTTTCTATGTATGGATGGCTTCTGGATGCTCCTTTGCTAGATCTTCCCTCCAAGGTGGATCTCCCTTGCCAGGTACTTGTCCTTTCTGTTTGCTGCCCGCATGACAGCTCATGTGCTGCCCCATGCCTATTACTACTCTCTGGTCCACCTCCCGGATGCACTCCTCATATGGGGGCTCACAATTGGGGAGGTGATCAGTCCTATTCTAAAACCCCTCTCACGGATGCACATTGGCCCGATCCCAATCAGTAGACGAAGATGCTCCAGTAGCTCTTGTGTCGAAGCCCTCTAGAACGCTTTGGTGTCGTCATACTCTTTCCGTGGCTTTTCAACCACAGTGGCTCTTGCTTCACCAGGTCCGGTTCTGCCTTCACACACTAGTTTGGTACACAGGTCCATACTTGGCAGCACCCGTCCTCTAAGCACCAAGCTCTCAGAGTTTGTTTTAACGCGTCCTCCGTCTAGCTAAGTCTGCAGCCTTCTGTGGGTCACCTTCACCTCTTGTGTATAGGCCCAAGGATGTTCCTCTTGCTGCTCCTTCTTGCTTTCAGATTGCTGCTCCAAGTGATGTGTTATGAGGCCCAAATGGCCTCCTTTTATAGGTATCAAGGACCAGCCAACTCAACCGACCCAGCAGCCTGCTTATGGCCGACCCAAACAGGCCAACCAGCTGACTTTCCTGCTGCTGCCTATAAATCCCCTATGGGAGCTCATTTGTAGGCCTTTTTCTGGCCCTGCCTTTGGCCCCAGGCAAGCTTGGACATAATCCCGCCTCAATTCCATGACCCTAGGGGCCCAAATGCTGACCTGTGCATTTCTGTCATTTCCATGTATGGACAGCTTCTGGATGCTCCTTTGCTAGATCTGCCCTCCAACGTGGATCTCCACTGCCAGGTACTTGTCCTTTCTCTCTTCTGCCTACATGACAGCTCATGTGCTACCCATTTGGCAGCCCCATGCCTCTTACAATCCCCCCCCCCTCTCCGCAATGCACTCCTCATATTGGGGCTCACAAGTGGGGAGGTGACCAGTACTTTCATCATATAGCTGCGGCTTGATTCTCAAACATACAGCATGTGTGATGATTGTCTTTAGTCGCGACCTTACATGCCTTATTCCGCCCATGGCAAATTATGATTGTTTTGTAGTTGTCTCGTTTCATTGGGTGCCTGGCTTGCGACAGCCAAAATGGGTGCCATGTTCTCTACGCGCTATGCTAGGTTCTCCCTTGGGAGACACACATGATCTCTAGCTTTATCAGTATGAAGCTTATGGATTGGATATCTAACTTTTCTTGGGCCAGAAAAGGAGGTTGCTGTCGGGGTATTGCGGAGAGGTTTGATTGGAGAGTCTAATAAGGTATGTGCATGTTTGCTCCAAATATGTGGGTATTTGAAAAGGGACATGTTCAAATCACCATTGGATCTAGGGGTTTGATCTAGACCCCTGATGTGACTTGTGAGAAGGACTTCGAGCCCTCAAGAGAGCTGGCTCTTTCCTTGCACATTTTAGTTGCTGCAAAGCCCCTCCAATGGAAGCTCCTACACCCCTCTTGCTCCATCCTCTCCCTCACTCTCCCTCTAACTACCTATGATGGTTGCTCCTTCACCCTCTCCTAACATTGTTTTGCTCAGGATGTTCTTGTAGCAGCAGCTGCCCTATTTGCTCCAGCACTCTCCCTCTCCCTTAACTCTATTGTCTACTTCTCCAACCTCCTTGCCAAGCTCAAGACTTCTCTTATTAAGTTATTCTGCGCAACTTTTACTCGTAGCGCAGATGGGAATTTGTTTCAAATTTCCAGCACTTTTCTGTTGTTGAATGCTCCAACCTACCTCCCCCTAGGCATCTATCATTGACGCCTCTCTTGGTCAAATTGAACCTTGTTCTCTATGGCAGGCTTGGTAGATCACATTTTTGTGTGGTTGCTATATGGCAGCCCACACTTGATCATCCAAGAGTAACTTGGAGCATTCACCCCAAGGCAAAGACAACATAATTCTAGGTAGGTAATACTCCCTGTTGGAGTACTTGCCATGGATACGTTTGGTAATCGCCCATTTAGCTGGGGTCCCTCCATTTGGCCCCATATAATGTGTATACATCACTCTTCTCATTTGCTTGGGCTTAGTCCTTGAGCTCCATTGCTACCTCCAAACTTGTTATCCATGTCCTGTCTACTGACCCCCTGATGTGTAGACACCCTACCTTGCAAGACTTTATGAGAAAAGGCCTTAACCATATTCCTCTTGTGTCTGTTAACCCATACCCTGTTATTGACTAGCTAAATATGGCTTGGACCAAGCTTTGTGGGCATCAATGTCCTACCAGAACATACGGATTGCATTAAGGCGATTGTCCAAAGCAAATTCAAAACACTTTTCTCGAATCATAGGTTCAACCAAAAGCCATGGTTTTTAGACAAAAATATTATGGACGGAGTGGAATATCTTACGCAATTTCAGGGCTAGATAAATCCTCGCAGACCCCTACCTCTGCAAAAGGATGCTCTAATGTGGTGGTCTTTGTCACAAACAAAAAAAGAGCCTATTTGTGAATGGGCTAAGTTTGTGGAGCAACTGAAAGGCACTTTTATGCCACCGAGGCATGAAGAGAACCTAACCTTTCGTTGGGAAAGGTTTAGGCAATAATGAGAGTAATGCAGATTTTGCAGCTAAGTTTTGGAAACTCTCTCTAGAGTTACCCGAAAAGAGTGAGGAGGATAGAAGAAAGAAGTATTTAGCAGCCTTAAGCCCAAAAGTAAGATACGAGGTTGTAATGTTTAACCCGACCATGCTTAAGGACCTCACTAAGTTGGCTGAAATAGCTGAGAGAAAATTGAATCCTCGTAAACCCCGATCAACATCTAAGACCAAGCTAGCTGAAATAGCTGAGAGAAAATTGAATCCTCGTAAACCTGGGTCAACATCTAAGACCAACAACATACCCACATTTAGAAAACCAAATCGGTTTAAGAATAATAAAGGGAAAGTTAAAGCTCTTGTAAGGAATGTGAATAACCAATCATGTCTTGGATGGGTGCCATTTCCTTCTATGACGGTTGAAGAGAAGAAGAAGTTGATGAAGGAAGGAAAATTTTATGGGTGTAAAAAACATAAGTTAGGGCACGCATGGCATAAGTGTCTTGTTCTCTTGGCTAAAATTGCCAAGACGAATTCGGTAAAAGGGAAAGCCAAGGCATCCAAGAAGGAGGGTTAGGCTTCTACCTCGTCATCCTCGAAATCTACTGTGACTATTCAGCCAATAGTGAATGCTGTCCATTCAGCCAATATCTTTGGGCCTCATGACTTTTTAAGGTATATGGGTTCGTAAATGGACAGAGAACAGTGGTTCTCCTAGATGAGGGATGTAATTATGACTTAGTGAGTGATAGATTGGTAAAATTACTCCATCTTAAACCAAAACCTATAAAAAACATGTCACTCTCAGGAGCTTTTAGGGTACATAATGAAGAAGATACATTCATAGTACGGAATATCCATTTTCGTATACAAAAGTATAAAGATTGAAGGGATTTTCTAGTAGCTCCTTTATAGGATGTTGACATGATTCTAGGTAAACCATGGCGGTATGATTGCAATCCTTCTATTCATCCTCATACTCATCATTGCTGCTTTGGACATAAGGATCATAGGGGATCGAGAAGTGTATACGATTCCATTGATTACTCCTACCTGAGCAAAAAGATTGGTAAAAAGAGGAGTAGATTGTAACCATGTGTATATACGGGATTCATGAGATCTTCATATCTTAAAAGAAGATTAGGAGAGAAATGTGTAGAATCCTGTAGGATAGAATAGATGCATCTTGCAAGAGGTGTGAGAGCACAATGAAAGAAAGATGGTAGTTCTCTACTATGGTTGTGAGAGAGAGGTCTCTCTATTATAGAAAGGGGGAGAAGGTAATACCTTCCCTATATAAGTGGCAATCAGTCCCTACATCAGTGGGAATCAATCCCTACATCAGTGGGATTGCCTTTGTCTTACATCATCACTTAGGTCACACACTAGACACATCATAGCACTTGATGTGCCTTTACAACACACACAAACACACATGTGACTCCCCTAGATGCACACATACACCATAGAGCAAGCCCTTGATCATACTTATCCCAACATACCCTCCCTCAAGGGTTTGCCTCTTGCAGTGTCAAGGATACATCTAGTCTCATAGTTTCTCATGCCATCTCATGGATCTATGGCTAGGATCTCATGCTAGCAAGGGTTCCCAAGGGTGTGAGGTTCATAGAAATAGGATAGACAAAACACATATCACATGGCCTACATCATATGGTGACCAGAGGTGATTTACATAACATATTCTTTTTGGAGTACTACTCCAAGTAGAGAACCTCAAAAATTGACCAAGTGATGATAAACAAAAAAGACAAAGTGCCTAAAAAGCAGTCTTCATAGGAGGCCTCATCTTGTGGAGGCACATCAACTGAAAGTAGATTGGCAGTTTCTGACTTTATAGTTGCTTCCTTTTTTGCTTTACAATACTTTTCATGGTGATTGTTTTTACCACAATGTTTGCATGGATTGATCTTGAAGCAATCTTTTGAGAGGTGATTAATCTTCCCACAATGTTTGCAAGGTGAAAACTTGCCCTTCTGAATTTTTATGGCATAGGCTGTGTCATTGCCTCTCCGGAGTCCCATGTGATTTTCTTCTTCTTGAAGAGCAGTAATAAGACCTTCAAGAGTAGGATTAAGAAGATTTTTCAAAGTGGTAACAACATGATCATAATCTTCAGGCATACTTTTGAGCAACACTGCCATTGCATCATCTGTAGTGATTGGAGAGTTTATAGAAGCAAGTTGAGTCATGAGACTCCGCATATAATTGACATGGGCAGCCAAAGGAGTGCCACTAGCGATCTTCAATTCAAAGAAAGCAATCTTAAGTGACAATTTTGAGATGTGAGAGCTAGCACCAAAAATAATGACAAGCTTCTGCCAAGCTTCAGAAGGAGACTCTAAATCAGAAATGTGATGAATATAGTCTTCTCCTAAGCCAAGGGCAATGATGCCATAGGCTTTCTCCTCTCTAGCAGGATCTCTTGCCGGATGTGTCGAAGCTGAGGATTCTCCAGTATTAGAGGCTGTTGAGGAAGTAGTTGAAGCAGGTTTGACAAGCCCCCAGAGGTTTTCCCTCATCAATGCAAACTTAACCTTCATCTGCCATGTGTGAAAGCCTTTACCATTGAACTTATCCATATTCAAGATGGTAGCCATGAGAGGATCTAACCCAAAATGGGCAGTGTCTACTCTCTTACAAGGCTAGAAAGAGTTGAAGAGCTTCAAAATACAAGCATTTAGAGTAGCAAAGACTTGTAACCAAATTCCATACTACAAAACATAATGGAAGTGATGCTTCCACTTGCATGCTTCATAGAGGTGGCTAAATGAAAGTATTCCAAGCAAATCCAGGTGTAGCAACTTAAAGCAAAGCTGTAGCCATAGTTGTACTGAAGCTATTCAACACTTTAAAACATCAGAAATGCTAAAGTAGCATCTAATGTAGCATGAAACTCACAACCTTGTCAAAACTGTCCAAAACAGAGACCAGAACTTGGAGGGTGCAATTCTCACAGCTCATAGCTCTATTCAAGGGGATTTTTATGCGGGAAGAAAGGCCTTATACCAGAGAAGAGCTACCAGCAAGGAGGGGCACATTGTTGCGCCAGGTCGCCATAGCCAGGCTTGAGAAGATAGACTGGTTTTTCGTAGTTTTCTTCTCCATCTCTTGTCCAAATGAGCTTAGATTTCAGCAGCAGCTTGCCCTCAGTGTCGTCCAGCACGGGCTCAGAGGAATTTGCAGATAGGTAAGTACAGAGGCGGCATTGCGTGAAATTTCATCAGAGAGTGTGAGTGTTGGCATTGCGCGTACAGTCGAAATTTCTCTGATTGCTTGCAGCTGGAAGTTCGTCCATACGTGAGGAGTTTGCAGCTCAAAGGGTTTGGGCAATGGTCGCTTGAATGCAGAGAACAGAGCTCTCAAAGATTTGGGGAAGGAGGAGGAAAATGGAGGAGATGAAGAAGTTTTGAGAAACTAGTAGTTTTATGCTAGAGATAGCATCTAATGCTAGATCTAGAACCTAAAGCTCTGATACCAAGTGTAGAATCCTGTAGGATAGAATAGATGCATCTTGCAAGAGATGTGAGAGCACAATGAAAGAAAGATGGTAGTTCTCTATTATGATTGTGAGAGAGAGGTCTCTCTCTTATAGAAAGGGGGAGAAGGTAATACCTTCCCTACATAAGTGGCAATCAGCCCCTACATCAGTGGGAATCAATCCCTACATCAGTGGGATTGCCTTTGTCTTACATCATTACTTAGGTCACACACTAGACACATCATAGCACTTGATGTGCCTTTACAACACACACAAACACACATGTGACTCCCCTAGATGCACACATGCACCATAGAGCAAGCCGTTGATCATACTTATCCCAACAAAATGAGTTCCTTAGAGCTTATGAGGATCGATTTTCAAGAGATGACTCATTCGAATTACCTATGGAGAGAGAAGATGATCATGCCATAGACTAGAGCTAGGAGCTTCTCCTCCATGTAGAGCCCCATACAGGATGAACATGATAGAAATGAAGGAGGTAGAAAAATAAATTGAAGACCTATTGTAAAAAGGCTTGGTTCGACCAAGCAGTAAATGGAGAACCTGTATTATTGGTCAAGAAGAAGGATGGATCATATCGTATGTGTATAGATTACGTGCTTTGAATGAACTTACGATTAAGAACCGGTATCCGATTCCAAGAGTGGATGATTTATTGGATATGCTTAAAGGTGCTAAAGTTTTAGCAAATTGGATTTGAAATCTGGTTATTATCAACTTCGGATGAAAGCTGGAGATGAAATGAGGACAGCTTTTCACACTCTCACTGGACATGATGAGTTTTTGGTGATGCCTTTTGGCTTAACTAATGCTCCAGCCACTTTTAGTAGGCTGATGAGAAGGGTTTTGCGACCCTAGTTGGGAAAGTTTTTCATAGTCTTCTTGGATTATTTTCAGCCAAACTGAGGAAGAGCATAAGGATCACCTTGCTAAGGTGATGGAGCTTCTATGGAAGGATCGATTGTTCCTAAATACCAAGAAGAGTGAATTCTTCAAGATAGAAATAGAGTATTTGGGACACATTCTGTCTGCTAAGGGAATTCGGGTTGACCCTAAAAAGGTCAAGGCCATAATTGAATGGCCAATACCCAAAAACATACATGAGTTGGGATCCTTCCTAGGGATGTGTAGTTATTATCACAGATTCATTAAGAATTTTGCACGTCTTGCTTCTCCACTAACAAATTTGTTGAAGAAGCATTTCTTGTATGAGTGGGGAGAGGTTCACCAAGTAGCTTTTGAGGAGCTTAAGAGAACATTGGTCACTGCACTAGTGTTAACACTTTCGGATATGGACATAGAGTTCTTTGTTGTATGTATGGATGCGAGTGGTACCTCGATTGGGGCAATGTTGATGCAAGGAGGGCATCCCATTGCTTATGAGAGTAGAAAGCTTCAAGGGGCTGAATTGAAATATATCACTTATGAGAAAGAGTTGCTGGCGACTAGTCATTCATGCTTTAAAGTTATGGAAGCATTACCTATATGGTTATTAAGACTAACCATCAAAGTATCAAGCACTTGTTTTCTTGACCTATTGTTTCTGCAAGACAAATCAAATGGGCTGAATATGTTTAATCCTTTGGGCAACGAAGTATTGAATATCAGCCAAGAAAGGAGAATTTAGTAGTTGATGCTTTGATTAGACGGCCCCAAGTTAATCACATTTCTGTGATTAAGGAGAAATCACTAGGAGCAATGGTTGAAGCTTATCCTTTAGATCAGTACTTCGCTGAAATTTATGGGAAGATTCAGCGTAATGAGATTGGGGAGTTAGAGGCCTATATCGTGGATGGATACCTATTGTTGGGACGTGTCATATGTGTACCCGAAACATTTTGGTATGTAGTCGTGAATGAGATACATGCGAGTCCATATTCTAGACATAGAGGCATTAGAGGGACCATTGATAATATTGAGAGGTACTTCCATTGGCCTAAACTTCGCAAAGAAGTTTTAGCCTTCGTTCAACAATGTGACGTATGTCAACGCATTAAATCTGACACAAGTAAGACTGCTGGTCTGTTGCAGCCTTTGCCTATTTCCTCTGAAAGGTGGGAACACATTACAATGGATTTTGTGTCACGTTTTCCCAAGGTTGGTCAGTTTGAGCAAATTGTCACTGTTATAGATAGGCTGAGTAAACAAGCTCATTTTATTCCCTACAAAAAGGAGTTGTCGGCTCCTGGAACAGCAAGGTTATTCATTAGGGAAATCTTTAGGTTACATGGGTTGCCAAAATCTATTGTATCCGATAATGATGGCCGTTTCATTAGCACCTTTTGGACAGCCTTCCATCCTCAAGGAGATGGACAAAGTGAGAATGCTAATCAAACCATAACTACTTTACTTTGAGCTTATGTCCATGACCAACCTAGAAGGTGGTTGGAATTCTTACCCATGTTAGAGTTTGCTATAATAACACTGTACATACTTCGACCAAGGCGGCCCCATTCGAAATCATGTATGGGCAATGTTTACCCACTCCAATAACACACTTGGGGTAGCGAATTTTTGCTGCTGACCAGTTTGCTGAGGATACGTCACAAGTTATTGAGAAGGTAAAAGAACATATTAAGAAGGCCCAGGTTCAACAATCCAAGGCAGCCAATAAGAAAAGAAAAGAAGTTTATTACAAGGAGGATGACTGGGTTTTACTGAAGATTGATAAAAGAAGAATCAAGTCAGTGAGAGGAAATACAAAACATGTCAAGTTAGCACCAAAGTTTTATGCGTATGGAGAATATCTTTCATGTGAGCGATTTGAAGAGATATCATGGCGATACTTCTGTGTTTTTGGATACTCAGCATCAAGAAGAACCTGAACTTGAAGATGCGACTGAAGTTCTTACTCCGGAACAAATCATGTACCATCAAGAGAATAGTACTTGTGGAAAGAAGAGATACATGTATTTGCTGAAGTTTAAAGAACAGCCAGCTAGTGATGCACAATGGATGGAAGAAGAGTTCTTTCAAATTTTCCACAGATACTCGCAGCTTATAAAGAGGCGATCCAATTGCAGAAGTAACGGAAGAGACAAGCAATAATCCAGAAGAGGACTTATGCTCATTTAAGCAAGAGGGAGTGTCATGACAAGAGAAACGATTACTTAGTAAATTAATAGTCATTAGAACCTTATTATTGTTAGGCGCCAATTTGATGATATGTTTGTATTTATGATCGATCAAGCGGTGTAAATACTACCGCTAAAACTATGTAACATTGGCCAATGATTAGTAATAAAGATGTACACAAACGTGTGTAGGTCCTAGGGGCAATAGGAAAGGGAAGGGTGCATTAAATGGTAGGTGCAAGAGTCATAGGCTAAGGGTAGTCTAAATGGGAAGATCAAACTTGAGTGATCTCAAGCGACATTGATGAAGGGATACTCCCCTTCATTGTGATCATTCGTAGCATTCTCTCTACCACATTGCATTCATCCGTCTTCTCTCTCCCACCTTGCATGTAGGTCGAAAGAGAAACAAGTACTCTCACGAGGGCGCTCTTTCCCATTGGAGGGCCAACCGGCATTCAAATTCTGCGTGCATTACACACATTTGCATTCTTGAAAAGCTTGGAACTTTACTATTGCTACCTTCAAAGTCCCACTAAATGTTCCCAATTACAACAACATATGTTAAAGCCTTCCCCCTCTCCCCACACACCCACCCACTGTTAAATTACACGGCGCAGCGGAACAGAAATTGAACAAAGAATAGAGAGTACACAACAAACTGGAGAGGAACAAAAATTTCCTTCAATACTGATGTAGTACAGATGATGGCTCCGTGCACCCGTGCGCTCCCACAATGGAGCTTAGATGGCGATCTAGACAGATACTAGCTGGAAGATCTGATCTGATCTGAACTGAACTGATCTGATACAATGGATTGGGGAGGTCGCCTCTTTATAGCTATGAGGATGGTAGTCGGATCAACGTAGTCGGTGGAACCAACCAGTCAACCTAGTCGGTGGAACCGACTAGTCGTCCATGGAATATTCAAGGAATATTCCCTATACCGTTCCCTCGGGGGCTCTCGTTCTTAAACCCCCACCAGGGGGGCCGCTGGTCCCCTTGGGACCCCCTAGCTGTGTGAGGAAAAGAGAGGAGTGGAACGTTAGGAGACAGAGACACAAGGAGTGTGTTTGTGTAAGAATGTGTTGAGCCACACCACAAACTCAAAGGTTTTATTAGGATTAGGTATTCACCCTATGACTGTCTTAGGACAGTCATAGCAGTCTTAACATTTAAAGGGTGGCAATGTGCCTTTACCCCAACAACCTCCCACCTAAAGGCCAATGTGCCTAAAGGGGAGAAAAGAATAAAAATTACAGCAATATACAGTTATTGTATACAAGACCATAAAATAAGAATGGTCTCATCCTAATCCCATGATGCGGCGACAATGTACAAACCGCTCTGTAGGCAAGCTCTTAGTGAGCAAATCTGCAGGATTATCATCAGTATGCACCTTCACAAGCTCAAGCCGCTTGTCTTCCAGTACCTCCCTGATGAAATGGTATTTCACATCTATGTGCTTGGTCTTCTGATGAAAGACCGGATTCTTTGCCAACATGATAGCACTCTGACTATCACAATGCAAAACTGGTATATCTCCTGCAATGCCCAAATCTCCCACTAGCCGAGTAAGACATATTGCTTCCTTGCAAGCCTCAGTGGCTGCAATATATTCAGCTTCAGTGGTTGACAGTGCAATGCATTTCTGCAACCGAGACACCCATGATATAGGACCTCCTGCAAATGTGAAAATATAACCGGTAGTAGACTTCCGGTTATCTGCATTTCCTCCATAGTCTGAATCTGTAAAACCATGCACCAATGCATCCTGCCTACCATAGCATATGCACAAGTCTTTGGTACCCTTGAGATACCTCAAGACGCCTTTCACTGCTTCCCAGTGCTGCTTGCCGGGATTTGCCATATATCTGCTGATGACTCCCACCGCAAAAGCAATATCCGGACGAGTGGCAACCATGGCATACATCAAAGAACCAACTGCAGATGCATACGGAACCTTGGCCATCTCAGCCTTATCATCATCTGATCTGGGGCTGTCCTGACTGCTGAGTTTTAAATGAGGAGGCAACGGGGTACTAATAGACTTCCCCCCCTCCATGTTAAACCTCTGCAGTACCTTGCCAATGTACTCTTCCTGTGACAGAAACAAAAGTCCCTTAGACCTGTCACGAGTAATCCGCATACCTAGTATGTGATTTGCATCACCCAAGTCTTTCATGTCAAAAGACTTATGTAGTTGCTTCTTCAAAGCAATGATCTCCTGCTGAGATTTGCTGGCAATCAGCATGTCATCCACATATAGAATGAGTAGCATCAAACTGCCATCCTTTGCCCGTTTGGTGTACAAGCAGTGATCGGTCTCACACTTATGATACCCTTGGGACTGCATGAAGGCATCAAACTTCTTGTACCATTCCCTTGGTGCCTGCTTGAGTCCATACAAGCTCCTCTTGAGCTTACACACAAGCTGCTCTTTCCCTTTAACAGCATATCCCTCTGGCTGACTCATGTAGATCTCATCATGGAGATCTCCGTGAAGAAAAGCAGTCTTCACATCCATCTGACATAAATCCATGTCCTCATGAGCAACAAGAGCTAACACTGCTCTCAAAGTAGTCATCTTGACTACAGGGGAAAAGATCTCATCAAAGTCAATGCCCTTCTCCTGCTTAAATCCCTTGGCAACCAATCTGGCCTTACCTCGGTAAAGCATTTGAATCCACTTTGACTTTGTAAACCCACTTGCATGGCAAAACCTTTCTGCCTGCAGGTAGCTGCACCAAGTCCCATGTATCATTTTGAAGTAGGGAGTCCATTTCTGATTGCATGGCTTTCTCCCACTTCCTTTTCTCTGTTCTTCCCATAGCTTCCTTGAAGCTGGAAGGCTCACCACAATCTGTCAGCATGATAAAATCAGCCACATTATTGGCTCCTGGAACAAACCTGTCAGGAGGCCGTTGTACACGGGTGCTCCTCCTAACAAAAACCTCCGTATTAGGCTGCTGTCTAGCCTGTTCATCATGCATGACGGGTGGTTGTACCACCATATTTGGCTGTCCTACAGCGCCATTTTCTGGCATATCCAGTGGTGCATCATTGGCAAAATTGTCTGGCTGATTTTCAGCCTGTATACCCTCTTGAACAGGATTATTTATAGCAACCTGCTGCTGCATATTAATGGGCATTCTTTGCTGTCCGACATCATCATAAACAACCCTCCTGTATTCCACAGGTTGCACGGGTTCTTTGTGTACACTATCCTCTTTAAAGATGACGTCATTGCTGCGTATAATCTTCCGTTTGACGGGATCCCATAACCTGTACCCCATTTCACCTTCATCACCGTAACCCATGAAGATGCATCTGAAAGACTTTGGTTCCAGTTTGGTGCGCAGTTCTTTGCGTACATGAGCAAAGCACTCGCAACCAAACACACGTAAGTGCTTATATGAAGGTGTCTTGCCAGACCACACCTCCTCTGGCACTTTCAACTCCAAAGCCTTGTTCGGCGACCTGTTAATTAGGTGAACTGCTTTTTGCACGGCTTCTGCCCAAAAGCCATGGGGCAATGCAGCATAAGACAACATACATCGAACTTTCTCCTGGATAGTCCGATTCATTCGCTCAGTCACACCATTTTGAGATGCATTATGAGGGGCTGTGAGTTCCTGTTTAATGCCCTTAGCTTCGCATAACTGTACAAAAGCATGTGACACATACTCACCCCCATTATCGGATCTGAGGCATTTCAGCCTGCATCCTCCGATTCTCAACCTGAGCGACAAACTTCTTGAAAGCATCTAAGGCATCGCTCTTATGCTTCAAGAAATAGACCCACACTTTGCGTGTGGCATCATCAATAAAAGTAATGAAATACTTTGCACCCCCTAGTGATAGCTGTGGCATCTCACACAAATCAGTATGCACTAGATCAAGCGGTGCTCTATTCTGGGGAGTTCTGCTCTTATGAGGAGTCATAGAATGCTTTCCAAAAATGCAATGATCACAAGTAGGCAAATCTGAAAAGGAAAGAGACGGCAGATAACCCAAACGTGACAGTTCTTGCATTCCTTTAACGGACATGTGTCCCAACCGGCTATGCCACAATGAAACCTTCGGCAGCTCGGTTATGGCAACAACATGATTACCTACACTGGAAACATAAAGAGGGTACAAGGTATCACTCTTATAACCCTCAGCCACTACAACCTGGCCATCAGTAATCACCCATTTGGAATCCCGAAATGTGGTGTGGTAACCACTGTCATCCAACAAGCCAGTGCTAATCAGATTTTTCTTGATTTGCGGCACATGGCGAACACCATCAAGCATAAATAAGCGTCCGTCAGGGAATACTATCTGTATACTGCCAATCCTTGCAATCTGACATGCATAGTTGTTCCCAAGGTGAACAACTCCATGAGTACCTGTGTAGGAAGTAAACCACTCCCTATGAGGCGTAACATGAAAAGAAGCACTTGAATCCAAGAGCCAGGTGTGCATGTCATGGCCATCAACAACCAATGTATGTGCAATTACAGCAGAAGAACATAATACATCATGTCTGTCACTGTCACTGTCCTCTGCTGCAACATTCACTGCATCCAAGTCATCTGTCTTGGCCTTGCCTTTGCCTTTGCTTCCACTGCCTGCATCCTTTGTCTCAGCCTTCTTGGCTTTCTGATCCCGTATAAACTTGAAGCACTTAGACTTCACGTGTCCCTTCTTGCCACAGTAAAAGCATTCAATATCCTTTTTGCCACGGGAATGACTGCGGGATTTGGACTTGCCAGCAGATCTCCCCTTCTGCTGAGTCCTACCTCTTTCCTGTACCTGCAAAGCATTGGAAGACTTGCTGCCCGCATTATTCTTCCTGCTCATCTCCTCCATGAGAAGAGAGCTCTCCACATCAGCATACATAAGAGTAACATTTGAATTAGACAGAGTGGTCTTGAAAGTGTCCCAACTCTCAGGGAGGGTACACAACAAGAAAGTAGCCTTGAACTCCTCATCAAGGTTCAATCCCTGTGCGATAAGCTGTGTAAAGATGGCATTGAACTCACTCAAGTGTGAGGTCATAGCTGTACCTTCCTTCATGCGAAGGTCGACAAGCTTCTTCAACCAATAAACCTTACTGGCTGAACTCTTTTGGGCATACAATTCTTCTAGCCTCTGCCATAGGCCATAAGAGGTCTTTTCTGCCTGAACATTGAACACAAGAGAATCAGTGAGAGTAAGCATGATAGCCGCCCTTGTGCTCACAAGCAAAATCTGGGCAAAAGCCCCTTGATTTGACACCTGTACCAAGTGAAAAACACTTCAACACTGAGGTAGCATACAAAATACAGCGCTCTCCTGGCACTTTCACCTGACAATGTAATGCATAAACTGCCTGTGTGCACAGTAGCAACACAGATCCCAACGTACAAACACCGAAAAGAAAATCTTTTGAGCACTGTCAACGATGGACAGTTAGGGACCGAGTAAACTCGATGCGCCTTGGCCAAGCGTGGCTCAACTGAGATTTTCTAAGTGCCGTACACAAAATGTGACCTGCAAAGAAATGTCACTGATACACTGCGGAAAACGAGACCAATGTGGGCACCCTGGCTCCACACTGCCTCAAGGCATACACTGCATACACTTCCAGGCAAAAGCCCTATGAAATTGTCACCCGAAAACTGAGATTTGCACTCAGCAAAAGCATAAAAGCCCTCTGCAAAATCAAGGCATATGATCTCCCGTCAAAAACTGTGCAAACAACCACACACTGTGGCCCCGGTCACCTCCTAGCAAGAGGGACAATGAGAGTACTTGTTGTACAAAAAAAAAAACAGTTTTCCTCGGGAAATGTATAAACAGCCTTGTTGTACTTTGTACCTGCGCGTACTTGCATGTACCACGCAAAAAAAGAGCAGAGTGCTCTTCACTCTTTTCCTTCTTTCCCCAAAAAAAAATATGTGCCTGTTGTACCTGCAAGTACCTGATGTGCCTGCACAGAGGACCTGCTATACCCTGTACTTGCGAGGGCACGGATCCCCAAAAAAAATATCGAAATTCCCTTGGCTGAGGGTACAGCCGGTACGGTTGTACCTGTACGTGCACGCGTCCGTACAGCCGGTACGGCTGCCTGTCGTGGCTGGTCGCGGTCGCGACTGGCTGGTCGGCTGCTGCCTTGCAGCCGGTCGGCTGGCTGGAGCCGCTGGCTGCGGCCGCCTGGTAGGCTGCGGCCGCGTGGCTGCTGGTAGGAGCTAGCAGCAGCTAGCTGCTGCTCGCGCACCTGCTGCGCGCGGCTGCTCCTGCGCGCTGGCTGCGCCCGCCTTGGAGCTGCAAGCTGACAGAGGGCACGAGGCCCGAGCGGAGAGGGAGGGGTAGACCGGAGTGAGAGGGAGAGGGTGGCTCTGATACCACTTGTGAGGAAAAGAGAGGAGTGGAACGTTAGGAGACAGAGACACAAGGAGTGTGGGTGTGTAAGAATGTGTTGAGCCACACCACGAACTCAAAGGTTTTATTAGGATTAGGTATTCACCCTATGACTGTCTTAGGACAGTCATAGCAGTCTTAACATTTAAAGGGTGGCAATGTGCCTTTACCCCAACAAGCTGGGGGCTAGCTGGCCCCGAGTCTCCAACAAGAGTAAGGGGCTCCCACACAATCACCTTTCTACCATCAACGGTCTCGAATCTGGGTTGCCCGTTATGACGCGTTTGTAAACAACACGGTGTCCTTCTCACTACCATGTAAGATGACCCTGAAGCTGATCCTTCTCGAGTGTCTTGGTGAAGATATCTGCTCCATTTTGCTCTATTGGACAGTCTACCAATTCCACTATCCCGTCCTCGATCAAATCACGCACATAGTGATACTGAATCTCTATATATTTTGTACGCGCATGAAACATTGGATTTTTAGCAATGGCCATGTAACTTTGATTGTCACACCTCAGCACAGTTGCCTCATCCTCTTGCACTCCCATGTGCCATAAGATCCTCCTCAGCCACACTGCTTCACAAGCAGCAAAACATGCTGCCTTCTTGTACTCAGCCTCGGTAGAAGACAATGCCAATGTTGGTTGTTTCTTACTGATCCAAGAGAAGATACTTGAACCTAAAGAGGAACAATATTCAGAATTTCCTGGAATCAACATCTTTAGCCCAATTTGAGTCACAATGACCAGCCAAGGAAGTTCCCGTACCATAGGTGATGCCAGAATCAAGAGTGCCCTTTACATACCTGAGCATCCGCATCTCTGCATTCCAATGATTCTCCGGGGGTTTATTGGAGAATCTGCTCAAAACGCCAACAGCAAAACTGATGTCCGGTTTGGTGTTGCACAGATAGATGAGACTGCCGACCAACTTTCTATACCTCGCGATGTCTGTCGGTGGTGAGGCATCCTTCATAGACAACCTCGCATTTACCTCCATAGGTGTAGCTATCTCCTTGCACTCGGATATACCAAATGTCTTCAAGATCTCCCTTGCATATTTCTGTTGAGAGATGAAGATCTTGCTTGGCTCTTGCCAGACTGCAATCCCCAAACAGTAGTGCATCAAGCCTAAGTCCGCCCGTCATCTCAAGCTCAGTGCTCAACGCCTTTCTTGTCTGCTGGATCATGTCTTCATAGTCACCTGTAATAAGGAGATCATCCACATATAGAACAATAATAGCAGATTTTTCACCTTAACTGTACACATATAAGTTAGCATCTGAGGCACATCTTTTGAAGTTTAATTTATGAAAAAATTTGTCTATCCGTTGGTGCCATGCTCTTGGGGCCTGTTTCAACCCGTACAAAGCCTTCTTGAGATTATATACCTTATTCTTAGAATGGGGGGCCTCAAACCTTGGTCGCTGAGCCACGTACACCTCCTCCTTGAGGTCACCATTCAAAAATGTTGATTTAACATCCATTTGATAAATTGGCCACTTTTTATGAGCAGCCACTGATAGTAATGTGCGAATAGTGGTCATTCTGGCAGTTGGAGCGAAAGATTCATGAAAATCAAATCCTTCAATTTGCGAAAATCCTTGTGCAACCAATTTGCCTTTGTACTTTTTCAAAGTCCCATCGGCCTTGTACTTTACCTTCCAAACCCACTTGGTGCCAATAACATTTCTGTTAGGTGGTCGATCGACTAGCTCCCAAGTTTCATTCTTCATGATGCTGTCATATTCTACTTGCATAGTGTTATTCCAATCTCAATCTGCAAGTGCTTCCTTCAAATTCGCAGGCTCCTTTACTTCTGCAATAATCTCAGCCATCAAGGCCATATTGACTATGTGAGCAGAAGCCCTCCTTTGCTCCTTGATTCTCTGAGACCGCCTTGGTCCATCTGCATGCTGCTCAACAGACATAGGCATCTGGTTATCATGGTCGTAGAGTTGCCTTACCCATCGCGGCAATGGCTTTTCCGGTGGTGTAACAACAGGTTGGTGACTTATACCTTCATCATCTGATATTTTCTCCTCCTTTATAGCTCTTGGAACAGGTCCATAGTGAATTACCTCTTCGCTTGATGATAAAGTGGAAGAGCTCTTCTCTGCCTCCACTGCATGTGGTTGCTCCCTGAACACCACATCGCGGCTCGCTATGATCATCTTTGCCTCTTGGTCATACAACTTATAGGCTTTCTTCTCATCACAATAGCCTAAAAAGATACATTTGGTACTTTTTGGTTGTAGCTTGTTTCTCTCTTTGTCTGGTACATGCACATAGCATTCATATCCAAATGTTTTGAAATGGGAGACCGATGGCTTCTTACCGCTGTAAGCCTCATGTGGTGTTTTACCTTTGAGTGTCTTTGTATAGTTGCGATTAAGGATGTAAACCGCAGTATTGACAGCCTCAGCCAAAAAGTGGTTTGGCAGTCCAGCACCTTTCAAGAGATACTTCCTCATCTCCACGGTGGTCTACATTCGGCGTTCAACAACCGAATTGTGCGGAGGCGTATGTGGTGTCGACGTTTGTCGCTTGATCCCTTTGCTCTTGTAAAAATCTCCAAACTTTGTAGAAACAAACTCACCACTACCATCCGATCTGATTTTCTTCACTTTTCTCCCTATTTCATTTTCAACAAGCTGTAGCCATTCTTTCAATTTACCAAAAGCTTGAGCCTTTTCGCAAAGAAAGTACACTCACATCTTCCTACTATAGTCGTCGACAATCAATAAAAAATAGGAAGATCCCCCCAAGGCCTGTGTAGGCATCTTACCGCACAAGTCAATATGCACCAACTCTAGAGGAGCGTTTGCTCTATTCTTGCTTTCTTGTGGGAATGCCTCTCTCTGTTGCTTGCCCATCATGCAAGCTTCACACGGTGCTTTGATTTTTGCTACTGTAGGTAAGTGAGCAACCATACCTTGCTTCTGCATCTCCTCCAACACTGCAAATCCGATGTGGCCGAATCTTTCGTGCCAAAGTTTGCTTGTGCCCACTCCAGGAGTGGCTGTAAGAGCACTTAGCTCATACAGGTTATTCCTCCTTACTCATGTGCCAACAAGATTGCCTGCACTATCCAGAATTTTTGCTCCTGTCTTGTTGAACCTCACCTCATGGTCAAGGTCAGTTATGGAAGCAACTGATAGCAATTTTCTCTTGATTTGTGGAACATACAACACATTAGATAGTTTCTTAACATCTCCATTTACAGAAACAAATGAAACCGTACCTGTACCCTCAACATGGCATTTTGCGTTATTACCAACCGTCACGGTGATGGGTTTCTGTAGAGGCTGCATGGAACAATATAGACCCTTCTTGCAGGTCATGTGACGGGAGGCACCACTATCCAACACCCATGAATCAGTGGTTGAAGCTTCTTGAACTGAGGAACACTCTTTCCCAATGGCCAGAAATAGATCCAACTCTGCTTCCGCTGTGTTAGCTGTCTCTTTTCCCTTATCTGTCTTCTTCAGGGTACCATTCTTTTCATCTGCTTTCTTGACCCGGCAATTTGCAATCACATGGCCCTTCTTCTTGCAGTAGAAGCATTCTCTCTGAAACTTCTTCTTGTCGCCCTTCTTTTTGTCACCACTAGTAGAGGACTCACCTTTGGTGGAGGAACCACCTTTGCCTTTCGCAGTGGCAGAGAACGCAACATCCCCATTGTCGCCTCCATCTCGAGCTTTAAGCCTCAATTCCTCCTCCATAAGTAAAGCACAGAACTCCTCAAATGACAATGGTTGGGGTCTCACCTGAGTGTTAAGTGCTGTTATCAGTCCATCAAACCTTGGTGGATATATTCGGAGACACCGCCGAGCTAGCTCTTCGCTAGTCTTTTGTATCCTAGCACTAGCCATCTGGTCACGCAGATTTTTGATTCGGGTTATGAACGCCTCTGCTGTCTCTCCTTCATTAAACTTCTCAGTTGCGAGCTGATTCTCTAGGTTCTGGATCCTTGTTTGATTCCGCGTCTCATACTGACTCTTCAATATGTTCCAGGCCACAGTTGCCTTAGATGTATGCTCAATCAAGGTCAAAACACTATCAGTAGTACTTGTAACCAGGGCACACAAAGCATCTGTGTTCTTGCGTTTTTAAGCTCGTAGAAGGTCGGCATTAGGAGGTATCGTACTCTTCGGATTTGCTGGGTCGGGGGTTCCTTGTGGTTCTGGGTCAATCCTAGTACTGTCTCCAGAAGCTCATATGAATCCAGAATAGCAATAATTTTAAACTTCCACAGAGTGTAGTTCGTACCATCTAGCTTGCCTTCAGTGACGGCTGGTGGGCGAATCCTCAACGCCTGGATTATTGGCGAAGCTGGTGCAGCTGCAGCTAATGAACTCGAGCCGCTTCCTGTTGCCATCACTCCGTATGCTGTTGAAGCCCTCGCCTCTCTTCTACTCTTCGATCCTTAGAGCTGCCTGGGCTCTAATACCATGTTAAATTACACGGCGCAGCGGAACAACAACTGAACAAATAATAGAGAGTACACAACAAACTGGAGAGGAACAAAATTTTTCTTCAATATTGATGAGTATAGATTATGGCTCCGTTCACCCGTGCGCTCCCACAGTGGAGCTTAGATGGCGATCTAGACAGATACTAGGTGAACAACTACTAGCTGGAAGATCTGATCTGATTTGAACTGATCTGATACAATGGACTAGGGGGTCGTCTCTTTATAGCTATGAGGGCGGTAGTCGGATCAACATAGTCGGTGGAACCGACCAGTCAACCTAGTCGGTGGAACCGACTAGTCGTCCATGGAATATTCAAGGAATATTTCCTATACCGTCGCCTCGGGGGCTCTCGCCCCCAAAACCCCCCCTAGCTGGGGGCCAACTGGCCCCCAGTCCCCAGCAAGAGTAAGGGGCTCCCACACAATCACCTTTCTACCATCAACGGTCTCATTGATAGACCTCATCTGACATGCAAGTCAGGATGCATCCAATGTCCCTGGCATATCTAACACCCACCACCACGCCCCCGTCCCCAACAATTCCTCTTGTAGATACTCTAAAATTTCAATTGTTACCATACATGATGAAGTTTTGATTCTTAAGTTGTGTATCACTCCTACACTCTCGTGATTGCTCATTATGAGTTGTGTAATTTAAGATGAATTATAAGACACTTTGTATGACACACTTCCACAACGACCCGTAGTGGTTGGTGTGTTGAACAGCTGATAAATGAAACTTTCTTTCTTGTTGTTTTCGTTTGTCACGTTGCATACGATGGATTTTTTGAATTGTAGCCTAATTAGATACTAATTGTGTTCTTGTTTTTGTTTACCTCTTGTTCAATGTAAATAGATAAAAGGAGTAGTAGTTAGTCTAAACTCTTCCTTGAATTACCACATGACATAACCATTGAAGGGCTGTTTAAGCCACCTATACGGAATGTATGCTGCCCAATATGATGATCCGTGTGTTGCCTCAGCTATGGATGCATGAGGCGCCAAAATAACTTCCATGAATGGTTTTGTCTCAAGTATGGTTGGCCTTGTCACCTAGAGTTGTGCTTTCTACAAAGATCCCAACCTCCAAAAACATTGGGTCTAGTTGAAGGAACTTTCTTTTGGCCTAAGCTTAAGGTTGATGTCGAATTGTATGACCGAAATTGTCAGCAGTGCCAAGTCAATAAAGCAGAGTGCTTGAGACATGGTGGCATGTTAATCCTTTGGAGATAGTGGAAAAGAATGGCAGTATGTCGGAGTTTGTGGTAAGATGACCACAAACCCCTCGTGGCTATGATTGTGGATTGACTCACCAAGTTTTCATGGTTCATACCTACAAAGGAAAATATTTCAGCTGCTCAACTTGCTTGCCTGGTTGTGGAAAAGCTGTTTAGCGTGTATGGATTACGTTTATTGGTCATGTTTGGATAGTTGTGTTCTGAAATTAGACAATCAGATCAGCTTGAGTTCAGCTGATCATCTTGAGTCAGATGGACAAATTGAGAGGGTCAATATGAGTTTGGAAGATGTGCCGAGAGCTTCTATCTCCCAGAGGCAGTCTGATTAGGAAGATATCTCTCTTCATTGGAGTTTGTTTACAATAGTGCCAAGCATTCAGCCACTCGAATCAGTCCATTCACGTGTTGTATGGATACCGGCCTAGAGTCCCTTGGGTAGTTGGCTTACAGAATATCAAGGTTGGCACTGCTGCTCAGTGGTTGCAAGTTGCAACAACAACATATATGTTGCGGTTTGCAAAGGAAAGCATAAAAGTGCTAAGGATAGAGTGCGATTTTTTGCTAATTAGAAGCGGTCACCTTGAGTTCTCTTTGGAGGGCTAGTGGGTCTCCTTGAAGATCTTTAAAGATTCTCAAGTAATGCGAACTGGTCAGGTCTATAAAATACCTCACGCTTTTGTGGTCCTTTCTTGATCCTTAAAAGGATCCATGAAGTTTCTTCCAAGTTTTGTCTACTTGATGGTGTTCGTCTACACCTAGTCTTTGTTGGAATCGGAGTCCTAGTGTGTGTGGTCCTAGAGTCCTAGGAGTGTCCTACAATTATGTGAGTGTGAAGAGTCTTGAGGCCACTTGTGCCACCTCATGTGGTAGATGTGATTCCTCACCTAGATTATAGGATCTAGATTCTCTTGTGTGTGACCTCATCTATGAGGTGTTTGTAAGGCTTGCCCAGCCTATAAAAGAGGCTATGTACTTGCTGTGATTATCAATCTATCAACATCAGTTTATGCCTCAACTCTTGTCTTCAATCATGTGATCAAGTCTCTCACCCTCTCCTCATTTCCATCAAATGGTATTAGAGCGGGTCGTCGCTGACTGAGCCTTACCTCTCGCAATGAAGCGTCCTGCCCATCCTCCACCACTCTTCCGCTTGCCCATCCGTCGTCGTCACTCTGCTGCGACAAACTGAGCTCCTTCCGCTGCGCCACTCTGCTCGTTCTCTGCTCGCCCCTCTGCTTGTCATCTGCTGCACCTCTCTACCCACACAACTGCTCCTGCTGCCCATGCTTCTCCTGTTGCCCACGCAGCTCGCCATTCTGCCCGAACACCTGCTGGTCCGACCTGCCGGATTCGAACCTGCTGCTCCCACGCTGCTTCTAGTTGCCCACGCAACTGGTTGCCCACGTAGCTAGACCTGCGACGGCGCCAGCCATGGAGCTGACTTGGCGACTGACGATCTGAGGGCTGTGGCCATCGACTCGCACAACAGACCTGAGTTGTTGCTCTACGCTGCATCCTGAGTACTACCGTAACTCGTCATCTCTGGTTGAGTGCAACAACTCGTCACCTGCCCGACATATCCTTTGAAGCTGCATCGCTTATCTGCAGCTGTTCATCGCGTATCTCTTGGGCTGATCTAATGATGTTCCTCTTTCTTTTGGAACTACGCTGTTGATCTTCTTCGTTCGCCTCTCCACATGAGCTCCATTGACCAGCAAACAGTCCGTCTGAGATATTCTGCGTTTTTGAAGATTTTTGCCTCATTTTGGGTGAATTTGTTGGGGCTTTTATGGTCTGAAGCTCCCCTAGTGTTGCTAGAACACTATGCTCTAGGAAATTTTGAAAAGCCCCAATTTTCTGCAAACCCTAATTTTTGCAGCAACCCTAACCCTAAAATTTAGGGCTTTTCTGTTCTGTGTCTTCCTTTGGCATAATTGAAGCTTCTACCATGTAAAATTTGGGCCTTTTTTGAAATCTGAGTAAACATTGTAAGGGATTTAGACACTGGCTGTAATAACAGCTAAGACCTTCCCACCAATGGATAGCATAAAAAACTCCTTGCTCATCGAGAAATTCTCAGGGAGCAATTTCCCAACTTGGCAGACAAAACTCCGGCTTCTTCTTATGCGAGAAGGGATATGGAATATCACCAATGGCAAGGAGCCAAAACCCCAAAGTGATGATGCTAGAATCTGTTGGTGGCAGAACCAAAATGATAAAGCAATGGCTATCATTGGCCTAGCTTTAGCTGACAACCTTATCCACCATGTGGATTTTGACTTGAGGAAAATGGCAAAGGTACAAGCCAAAGAACATGCCAATCTGGTTGCGGAGCAGAGTGAGGATGAAGACGATGAAGCTACACCTTCTGGACCTGAGGAACAAGCCTGCACTGCTGCTATTTCTGGTCTATCCCTCCATGAGGTGATAGATGAAGAGTGGGCTTTCTAGAGTCATGTGTGTTAGGTACTCTGCCTCGGGTAGTCCTCGTAAAATGATGTAATAATTTGTCATTTTGTGTGCCTTGTCCTATAAAAGGCTCCACTTACTTCCATGTACCCAGTTAGGAGACAAGGGGGGGTTGTTATGTCTTTCCTTTATCAGGCCTGGCCGAGTTCCAGGATGTTGGTGTACTCCCTCGACCTATGAGTTGGTCATGCATCCATGCTCAGATTTGAGTCTCTGATCACGTTGACACCTAAGCCATGAGAGTGCTTGGTTCAACCTCTGAATTATGCTCAGCTGTTAGCCTCTGAGATTGCCTGGGATGCACAGTCTGGATGATGTCATAGTCTCTCACCCTAGCTCCGAGGGGGGGTTTGTTGGAATCGGAGTCCTAGTGTGTGTGGTCCTAGTGTGTGTGGTCCTAGAGTCCTAGGAGTGTCCTACAATTATGTGAGTGTGAAGAGTCTTGAGGCCACTTGTGCCACCTCATGTGGTAGATGTGATTCCTCACCTAGATTATAGGATCTAGATTCTCTTGTGTGTGACCTCATCTATGAGGTGTCTGTAAGGCTTGCCCAGCCTATAAAAGAGGCTATGTACTTGCTGTGATTATCAATCTATCAACATCAGTTTATGCCTCAACTCTTGTCTTCAATCATGTGATCAAGTCTCTCACCCTCTCCTCATTTCCATCAGTCTTTCATGTTAGTAGACTAAAAGACAAGCTCGGTATTTGCAGATGAACTTGCATGACTTGAGGATCTAACCGCTTATGTGACCCATGAACCAGAATGTCTTCTAGAGCATTAGGACTGACAGCTTAGGAACGTGGTTTTTCCACAGCTGATGGTTAAGTTGAAAGATTGCTTGAAAGAGGATAATATTTGGGAAATATTGATTTTCTTCGGCACCAATTCCCACAGTTTCTCTTAGTCCTTCTCTGAGTAAGGAGGGGGGGGCGCATGGCTAGTGTTATGGAGGTTAGGTTAACTGAGGGTCATATAACCTAAGTTCTAACCTTAGGACAGTTAGGACATGATGTACCTTTGGTTGGTTAGCATAGTCGTAGGGTTGAGACAGCTATTGCTGTCTTGTAGACGACTCCTGGGAATCATATTAGAACACTTTCTTAAGATCACGAAAGCAGCACAACCACCCTCTTCCTTGTTGTGTACTCTCCTCCATCAGCACTTCTAGTGTGAGCGAGGAGTGTATGATGGTGTGCATTTTTGACTTTCTTTTCAATTCTTTTTGCCTACTTGTTGATGAGGCATATGTTCCCTCTTCTTTGTCATAACAAGATTTTTGGGGCTATGCGCATTGTTTCTTCAGTTTCTATAATCTTTATAGAATCTTTACTTTTGGGATTTTGTGATTTCGGGAAATCGTACCCCACATTGTGGCCTTGCAGTGTGAATTGCATGGAAAACTCCATTTTTGTTTTATAAATGTGTACTTATATTGTTTGGGAAAATAAAGCAAAGGAAGGTAAAAGAGAGAGGAGAGGGAACAGAAAGGACTGCATATACGTTTGCTTGGGAAACGGTCCATGGCCATGTTAGAAACCTTTGGCTAATATGTTTGTAATATTTGGATTACTGATGCACTATCAGAGATGTTTGCCTGAACACGAGTTACATCTCTTTGAAGTTTCTTGATTCTGTAACTCAACTGGGAAGTTTAATACATAATTTTTTTACAGCAAGCGTACAAGCGGCTTTGATCTAGCACCGCCTGGAGCAACAGCTATGACAGCTGCTACTCTTTCAGGTGCGTGACCTACATTTTGTGAGTTTAATTCCAAATGATCACATACATTTCCTTTACGAATTAGTTCTTATTTGCAGATAGGAACTTGTGTTTCAGCCAGAGAGGCCTTTTTCTGGGGGGTCCACTGTGTTGTGCAGTGTTTTGTCATTCTTAGGTTGAACCTTGAGAAATCTCTCCCCAAAGTACTTGTGTGCTGGATGAAAATTGCAGTTCACTGCTGTGCTTTTAATGTGCCTTTGACTGTTCCTCCTTCTCCCTCATATTTTAGGAGAGCTTTTCTAGTTTATCCAGGGACCTGTGGTACATGCGAACTGGGATCTTTGGAATCCTAACACTCAAAAAACGGGGGCCTTTCATTTATAGCTTTTGTCTCGTGTTATTGGTTTTTCTAGGGTGATTTGAAATAGGGCGAGGGGGTTTCGGGGTTTATCTAGTTCAGCAAGGTTCTTTTGAAATACGGCCTGTAGTGGTTCACTATGAATGAGAAAACCTGAAAGGGCATGTTTCAATACAATGCTGTCATCAGTACTGTGGGAAAAAAGATGTCATACTCACTTTAGGTGTTTTTCTTAAAAGGGGTGGAACTTAGTATTGTTCTTGTGGTTTCTTGTTAAATTTTAGCTCTTTTTCCTGTCTGGCTCTCTGGATTCTTGGTTTACAGGACAACTGCTGGGAATGACTCAAACGATGCATGGAATGTATCCTTCGATGATTCCTTTTGCTGGAGGGACACAGGTTGGATTTTCTAAGCTTACAAACTCTCATCTTTTTGTCCATTTTCAAGAAACCTATTTGTATGTTATTTGTATTGTGACTTGGTCTTTTTTTAGATTCAATGGACATGAATGGAAGTATGCATCTTTATATTCTGGAATCTATGTAGAAATAGGGGCTTACATGTCATTGGCAGCATAAACCAACCCCCCCGCTCCCCCCGCACACCCCAAAAAAAAAAGCGGCCCTCGTTTCTCTTCCTTTGGCATCACATTGCTAGCTTACAGTATGGACTCAGTGAGAGTAACAGATGCACTAGTACATATCAGCTGCAGGCATCTAATTTATCCCTGAGATTGGTATATAGACAAATGTGCACCCTGGACTTTAATAAAATAACTTTTATGTTGATTGAGTATTCAAAAGTGCAAACTGATTCCTAGCAATAACATAAGCTACTCTCTCACAATATATTCCATGGGACATATCAAAACCACAAGCTTGTGTCAAAAGGATCTAACTCAGAAAAGTAGTGAAGTGGATTTTGTTATTTGTTCTCATAATTTGAGGTGGAAAGGTCAAAATGAAATGGTACCATCGCGCACCTCAACGCAGCGCTGGCCTGTTCGAGTTGGCGTGGTGTTGAGGTTCTACTTAGCCCAGCGGACCCCTCCCTCCCGCCCCCGCCCCCCACCCCCCTCCCCCAACCCCCCCAATTAAGGGTAGAGGAAATACAGTGATTTTCAAGAAAACTTAACATTTTATGAATTGGTTTATTATTTCAACAAGACACCATAGGCATTTGTATGAAGTATGTTTTTTTGGGGGGTGAAAGTCTGGTAGTGGGAAAGTTTTGGTGCTTTGTGCACATTATTCAAACAGATTGTCGCGGTTTTTTCACTCATTCACATTGTGTATACGAGACTTACACATGGCCTGGCCTTCAGGCAACAAGGCATGCCCGCAGAGTCTATGTTGGAGGCTTACCCCCGACTGCGAATGAACAGGTTAGGAATTTGCATGTGCTTACAAATATCCTCTGTGCTCTATGGATGAACACGATCTATTTGTACTTGCTTGCACTCTTTGTGTACGCAGATTTGTTTGTCTTTCTTTCGAACACCTTTTTGTATTCTTTGTTACACTTATTGTGTCACCAAGCTCTTTTCTTTAGATTCTGAGATTGCACAATCATCTATTATGTGTAAATTGACCTGAGTTGTAGCTGTTTCAATCTTAGCTGGTGAGCTTGGATATATTACAGGGGAATAAACACGATCTTTGAATTCTTTGTTAAACGTTAATGTAGAGCGTGGCCACTTATTTTAGCCAAGTGATGGCTGCAATTGGAGGGAACACTGCTGGCCCAGGTATATGCTTCTGTCCTTAGAGCAACATTTAGTCTTCAGAGTGTATGCAGCATTTTGTTGAAGATAGCATTGTTCTTTCTTGAAATTCTAAAATTTTGAGCTGGTGACTTTGCCAGGGGATGCTGTTGTGAATGTTTACATTAATCAAGAAAAGAGATTTGCATTTGTGGAGATGCGTACAGTGGAGGAAGCTAGCAATGCTATGGCACTTGATGGCATAGTTTATGAGGTAAATTGTTCTGTATTATCAGACACAGGCAGATTGCTTTTCTCTCTTGTTTATTTAATACATGTTGGCTTTGCTGACTTACCCCTTTTTGCTGTAAAATCAATTAATGTTCTTGCTTTAGTTGTCCTTTCATTATAACTATATTGTTGGCTCCTAAAATTCAGGGGAAAATTTTCAAAGTATCATCATCATCATTATTATTATTATGACCATTACTATGGAAAATTTTTGCAGGGTGTTTCTGTAAGGGTAAGGAGACCAAGTGATTATAATCCATCAATGGCAGCTACTCTCGGACCGGGTCAACCGAGTGCCCACCTAAATCTTGGTGCTGTAGGGCTTATTCCTGGGTCTGCTCTCACACCTGCACCTGACAATAACATTTTAGGAGTGTGACTGCATGCGATAAGGCACTATATTTGAGTGTTCTCTCATTCAGCGTTTTGTTGTGTTTGACTCTGTATCCATAGCGCAACAGTTGCTGCTGATGGGCCGGACAGAATTTTTGTTGGGGGTCTTCCTTATTATCTGACTGAGGAGCAGATAATTAATCTTCTATCCTCATTTGGGTGATTGAAATTCTAGCCTCTTCAGACTAATGATTGTACATATATTAATCTCAGAGGTGCAAGTAATTATAGTCTTTTCTACGGTGTTTAGTAGAGGAAGCAATTGTTAATGTATTTATTGTAGTTTGTTGCATGTCTCTCTTTTTCAGGTCATTACGTGCATTTGAACTTGTTAAGGATCGTGAGACAGGAAGCTCAAAGGGTTATGGATTTTGTGTATACCAGGTTTGTCATCTGCTGCTATATGTGGGCCTTAATTTCGTTTTTCTGTGCAGTGAGCCATTCTCTCTATTTAGATGTGGCTTGAGGTGCTCTTCTATTGTTCCTAGTGTCACTCAACTTCCAAAACAAACAATTTTCTTTTTTCAGGATCCAAATGTCATGGACGTAGCTTGTGCTGCACTGAATGGATTGAAAATGGGAGATAGAACGTTGACTGTTCGTCGAGCCTCTGCTAGGTAAGAGTTACATGTGCATTTGCATATATGTGAGGGGGGCCACTCTTCTGATATAGATAACCCGTGCCTGACTTAAACAGTCCCGTTTCTTCCAGTGGCCAGCCAAAGCCAGATCAAGTAAATGTGCTGGAGCAAGCCCAACAGCAAGTTGCCTTGCAGGTTTTTTGTTTCCCTGGTGTTTATACTGTTATGTCTTGAAGTTTTTGCCTTAGATTAAAAAACAGAACCAACTTTTGTGATGCACTGCTGTCTGATTGGAAAGATGGTACAGAAGCTGGCTCTTCAAGTAATTGGGTCAGGTGCCTCTTTTGGAGCTATGGGAAGCAGTGTGATGATCCCTGGCTCAGGAGGGATTAACCTATCAGAGGTTCCAACTCGAGTTCTCTGCTTATCTCAGGTAAGGTTCCACTGACTTGAGAAAGAGAAGAGCATTAAGTTTGGCCTTGCGGCCTTGCGTGAGGAGTAAAATTGTGGGAAATATTACCTGGGCTTTGCAGGTTGTGTCCCCAGACGAACTTCTGGATGACAGTGAATATGAGGAGATCGTAGAAGACATGCGAGACGAATGTGGAAAATTTGGTATGCCGTGTCTGACCTTGGAACACCAGTCCAGTGAAGAAGGGTCCTTGTTTTTTTTTTTTTGGCTGCTCTGACCATTACCTTTGTAGGAACTGTGGCAAAGTTAATAATACCACGTCCAACTACATCTGGAGAGGGATCTGCAGGTGTGGGGGCTGTAAGTATCTCCCTTATCTTGACTGGTGTCAGCATAAGTTATGGCTTGTAGTACGTATAATCTACTGTCATTCTAGCATGTGGAGCTTCAGATTTTCTTATGGATTCCTGGTTGCAATAGGTGTTTGTGGAATATGCTGATATTGAAGGTTCATTGAAGGCTAAGGCATCTTTGAATGGCCGCAAATTTGGGGGAAATATGGTCATAGCTGTATATTACTCGGAAGAGAAGTTTTTGAATGGGGATTTTGGTGGATAAATCAACCTGTGATATATCTGCTTTCCTTGTTTGTGTGCAGCCCTCTGTGCTCACTTATCTACGATTTTGTATTTTCTTTCGTATGCAAGGGATTCAAGTAAACAAATTTCTTGCTCCAGGGGCATTCTTTCAAGAACAAGCCCTTCACATATTGTCCGGTTCAGAAGCCCATTCGAAGTAACTTCAAATAGCTGTATAACACCCTCTTTTTCCTCGGGCAGCGGAGTAAGAGCTCGGCTTTGGTAAAAAATCGAACAGTGCATCGTCTAAGACATGTTTCTACTGTAACAGCTTTTATGTATTGTGCAGACAAGGGGGTTATTATCATTTTACAGCCACATCCTTAGAATTTTGAACTAATATTGAGAAGGTATTTGGGACATGATATAGCTGGTTCAGTCTTTTGCAATTTTAGTTCTTTTTCATTCAGATCTCCTTATCAGTAACAGAACACAAGAATTGTATCGATTGCTCTTTTTCCCTGAGGGAATTTTCTCCCCATTGGACGCAAGAGTAGTTGAAGATGGAAAATTTGTATTGCAATCTGTGTTACAGATGAGTTAGGTTATCTTGAAAGTCAGTCTACATCAGATTTGCAGTGCAGTTATAATTCTAATCATATATGCACATACTCTTCAACATCTGCTCTTGCAGATCTTTTTGATAAAATTGTTTGTGGTGGAGCGGTGTGTTGAAGGACAGAGTAAGATCCTGCTTATAGCAAAAGTCGTGATATGAGTATTTTAGGAATTGCTCTGCCATGAACTCGGAGTGAGGCTGCAGGCACATCTTGGAAGGTATCATATCTTGAAGATTTCCGGTCCTTGCACAGGGCTGATATTCCAGATGCCATGCTTTTTAGTAGTTAGCTATGAGCTCGATGTATACAACATCTCTGCAGAGGTATGCTGTCTTGGCTTTCTGTTACACGAAGCAAAGCTCACATCTTTCTTTTGAGATATTTTGCGTTGCAGAACTGTAACATTTGCCTCGTTTTTTGCTCCTTGGTGACATTTTCATCTAATTACTTAGAAGTAGGGTCTATTTATGAATTGTATTTTGATCAATTCTTTTTTGCATTTTTGATGAGTAAAACTCTTTTGCATATTTTGTAAGCTGCTCTTATGTCAAATTAGTGCCCATTAAGATAAAATAAATAGATATATGTAGGTTACGAGAGCTTGGTGATCTAGCATCATCACATTGGATGAAATTAGACGAGTAGACTCATGATGGATGCAGGTATTGTGTGTTTGTATACGAACAATGAGCTAATACCGAGTAATGACACAAAGTGTTGTCAATAATTTTGTCCCTTTTCAATATGTAACGTTTATGTTGAGAGTGGTCTTTGAAGCCGTTAACGATATCCATATGACATTTTGTTTTATTAACCTTTAACAAATGGCATAATAATACGTGATTTTAGTAAGTTACATGTTATTGGTAATAGAACTGGTTAAAGATTTGTAAGAACATGCAGTCCGGTGGGTCATGGGGTTCAAGCTTGCGTGAATGGCTTGAGAGCTTCTTAAGATTGAAGTATTGAGCCTCTCAAAGCATGTTTTTAAAGGTGAAGGCAATGGGATCAGCTATTTAAAAGGAAGATTGTTGTTTAGACCCAACATTTGATTTGCTTGATAGCTTGTGAAAGCATTGTGATCTTAAAATCAAAGAACACATATTGTAGTACAAACAAACTCTTGGCATGCTAAACCCACTTGCTATATAATTTAATGGGTGCTTATGAGGCCTTTTTTTGTTTCACATTCTTGAGCTTGGAAAGGAGTGTAGATCACACAAGTTGCCTTGATATAGCAAGTTGAAGTTGGCCCACTCATATACCCTCACTCACATAAAGTTTCAAATAAAAGGCCAATGTTCCCTTGGTTTTCCTTTCCAATACAAAAGCCTTTTGAGACCACATTCCTTTTGTGATTCTTGCATATTCGCATTCATGTACTCGTAGGAATGTGCATTCCTGTGTTATATTCTCATCCAACTTCTCACATATTTCTTCCGCTAGTGAGCCCAAAATAATGAGTTCAACTTGCTGTGGCATCAAGGGTCACAAGTGGAAGGTAATCTAAGGTAGCATTAACCTAAAGAGAAAGGGGGTGTGAAAGCAAATTGTCTCATACTCAGCTTTTCTTGTTATCCAAGTATGCTAAGATCCTTTTGCAAAATAATTTTGTACAATCATATACCTATGCAAAACAATATATATTCATGTCCTCAATATCAACTTCATTAGATGTGCATAGTAAAGGTAGGATAATGTCACTCAGTTAAGTCACCAATATAGATGAGTTTCTTGTGATTTTAGTTACAAATATATAGTGGCTAAGGACACTTGATAGAGCCATTGCTATAGAGCTATGAGAGTGCACTTTCATGACAAGGGATTGCACATGAGGTGGTAATGCTCCATGTTCTTCTTGCTATTGCTAAGTGGGCTTGGCTTTGATCAATTGGTAATGTAAAGATGTTAAACTTAAAACCTACTAGAATCATACATCATGGATACAATCCATGACATTTGATGGTAGTGCCAAAATGTGAACTTATAAAGGAATGACCAATATGGGAGGGAGTTAGTCCTTGTGATAGAGAAATCACCTAGTTGTCTTGTTTCCTCTCGACATAATTGGATGTTGGTAGATGTGGTAATCTACTTAGGGAAAAAAGCTAATGGGATCCTATCTTACTTTGGCCTACATCCCACTCTATCTAAAGGAAGCATTATGATCATGTTGGGGTATCTTAGAGCTTCTAGTGTGAGTCGAGTTCTAGTTAGTGGTCACCAAAAGCACAATTTCCTAAAAACATATGCATTATTTGGGTGGGCCCCAATGCAATAGATATGTGTTCTATTGAAACATATGTTGTAAAGAATGGTTCAATAATGGAGCATGCCCAATGGGATTATGAGAATGCCCATTTACTAATTGTTGATAAATAAGGATGTCAACAACTTGGCTATAGTAAGAAAAACTAGCAATGTCGAAAGGAGAGCATGTTCTTGCCCCATTTGCTATGTGGCTAGGAGGGGAAATTTGAAATGTAAGATTGGTGAGTGAGAATCACAAAGTTGTAGTTGTTCTATAGAGCATTGTTTAGGATTTAACAGAAGATGAGCTTCAGATGTTAATTGCATCGTGGTATTGCCTCTTATATGTAGATGGGGTTGTGGTGTTATGCCCTTAGGTATAGTAAGAAATAAAGAAGTATCCAATGTCGAAAGGAGAGCACGTTGTTGTCCCATTTGCTATGTGGTTGGGAGGAGAAAGTCGAAAAGTAAGATCGAGGAGTGAGAATCACAAAGTTATTGTAGCCATTCTATAGAGCATTGTTTAGGATTATGAGCTTCAAACGTTAGGTGCATGGTGATATTGCCTCTTATATATAGATGGGGTTGTGGTGTTATGCTCTAAGCATCAAATATGAAAATTAGGTTATGTATTGATGTGGGTAGAGAGGATGCTAGGTACATTGGCTTTAAGAGTAAAATTTGGTGTCAACTGGAGGGCTCTATAATTTTTGGCACTTGGTATTATATGGTTTGCATCTTATTTATTCATATGTATAATACCCAAAGCCACTATAAAGAGCTTATTAAATAAAGTTTGGATGTTCTATGAATTGGTGTTAGTTTTGTATTTGTTTTGGTCCATGGAGGTTAATTAACCTATGTTTGTGCATGGGTTAATTTATTTTATGCATAAGTTAATCTTTTAAGCCTGTGTGTAAGAGGGGTCTGCATTATATGTGAAATTCAAGAAGTGACTTGAACCCATAATCTTGTGTTTCACACACGTGAGCTCTACCGCTAGGCTATAGAGTAGTATAACAACTCTAATGATAAGTATAATATTATAAATGGTCCCTTGCTCTCCTTGCCCCTTTAGCATGCCCCTTTCTCTTTAATGCCCCCTTCATAAGTGGTCCCTCTCCCCCCTCCCCAATCTCACGTAGCTTCCTCTTTAATGCCCCCTTACCCCCATTGTTCTTCAATTGAAACTCCTCCCCTCCCCCTTTATCCCTTAGTTTAGTCATGGCCTTGCCCTCTTACTTTTCACTTCTCTTCTTTTATCTACAACTAATTAATAGGAAATTTCCATTTTTAAATGTTAGGAGGGATATACTCGTCTATGAAGGACTATACTTTAGAGGGTATATGGGTAATGCATTGCAAGTGTGTTCTCATTCATAAAATATTGAAGGCTATGAAGGACTGTACATTAGAGGGTATATGGGTAATGCATTGCAAGTGTGCTCTCATTCATAAAATATTGAAGGCTTTGCATTGGTTTCCTTTGCTCTATTTTTCTTGTAGTTCCCATCATGGTACTTAGTAGGCTTCACAACAGTAGTTTGCTCTTTCGCTACACTTGGCCTTGGCCTCACGGAATCAATTTAGACCTTTCCATCGATAAATGTTTCCACAAGAAGCTCTAGCAGTCTTCCCAACTATGAGAAGAATATGCTAAATGCAAAATGATCTAGGTAGTAGTTTCAAAAATAAAAACTAAAGCAAGTTCCATCTATGGTCAAAAGATGGTTGAGTAAGTGGATCTTCATTAGTGACATGTGGCAACTTAACATAATTTTATCTATTTTGTTACTCTCGAGTCCTTTTATCTTAACTCCTTATAAGGTGTATAAAATTTTAATTGCAATTCCTTTCTATAAATATGAAGATAACTTCATACGATTATCCATTGAATTTATGGCAGCCCTTTAGAATAAAGATGCATTAATTTCATTTATAATATATAAGTCGTAGCATTTCATTGTTACTTTTTATAGGTTTAAAGGTACCCATGTTTAGTTATCCATTAAAGTTATAGAACTCCATTGCAATGATCATATGTTTTATTGGATATAAGGGTCGATGCATGATTTGGGTGTAGCCAATTGCGAAACTATTTTAGGGGGAGTTTCAATGGTGCGACGTGACACGCTAGTGGACGAGATTTTGAATTTCGAATGGACTCATGCTCTCTTTGAAAATTTTCTCGGCTTAATGGTTGCTTTACTGGTGTAATAATGAGACACAATCTATAAAAACTTGATGTTCTGAACACCATAGAGCTCGACACATGTCTCTACATGAGCAGTTTTGCCGTCCTTTGCGTAGTCTGTATGCTGCATCTTTGTGCATTAGACTGTCAATTGTCTGTTTTGTCATCTATTGACAGCTCGCCATATGTCATCTACGCGCAGCTCGCCACCTGTCATCTATGTACAATTTTTTTGCATTGATCTAGATTCACGACCATCGTGTTGACATTGGGTTGGTGCGACCACCACGTTGGTTCTTGGATGTATTTTACAGGTGGCTATAGCTACTCCTAATTTAACAAAAGAAAATGTATTTATTTTTATTGTCTGGGTCACATGAGGTCCGTGTTGGTGGAGTCCCATAATTGTTCATATATTTTCCATCGAGGGGGCCCCTTTCTTAATTTATGTTCTTTTAGTGTGCCATCAGGTACGTTTAAAACCAGCTTGGTGGTTGGAACAACATGTTGTTATAGTGAAATAAGAGTGTAATTAATAGTTTAATACAAGGAAAACGTATTTCCTTGTGTAACCACTGCGTTGCTTCTATTTTAGTACAGGTTAGAGTAAATCCTAAACTAAGGAAAATGTATTTCCTTGCAACCACCACGCTGGTTCTATTTTAGTGCGATGGTTGCACAAAGTTAAACATTTTCCTTCGTTAAGAATTAATCCTAAATGAAGGAAATACATTTTTCTTTATTTTAAAGTTAATCCTAAATGAAGGAAAATGTATTTCCTTGTGCAACCACGCACTGATTCTATTTTAGTGGGGGTTGCAGTTAGTCCTTAACCAAGGAAAATATATTTTCTTGCAACCACCACCATGTTGGTTCTTACGCTGCTTCTTGGAACTATTTCAATGCTGCTTGTAGTTAGTCCTAAAACCAAGGAAAATGTATTTCCTTGTGCATCCACCGCGTTGATTAGATTTTAGTGCAGGTTGCAGTTAATCCTAAACCAAGGAAAGTGTATTTCCTTGTAACCACCGCATTGTTTCTTGGAACTATTTTAATACTGCTTGCAATTAATCCTAAAACACCAATTATTTTTGCAACAACTGCTATTAGTATTATTTATATTAAAGTTGAAACTTAAAGAGAGATTACATCTAGTGAGTATAACAACTCAACGATTGCTGCTGAGGGTAAAAGTTAAACAACTGGATTACATCGAAAGACAATTTTAACAACTCAACAATTGCTGAGAGTCTCATTGAGCAAAAATTGAACAAAAGAGATTACATCTACATCCAAAGATAGTTTATAAAATCTAACAAATTAACATTTGCTGAGAGCCCCATGGAGTAGATACATCTACATCCAAAGATAGTTTATAAAATCTAATAGATTAACATTTGCTGAGAGCCCCATGGAGTAGAAATTGAATAAAAGAGACTACATTTATAATAATTCAGTAATTTTTGAGAGCCTTAGAGTCCAAAAGGTTACATATGGCTAGAATAACCACTTAGCAATTGCTAAGTGGTTATGAGCCTCGTTGAGCAAAAGTTGCAAAGAGAATATTTTAACAACTCAATTTTGTCAATTGCTAATAGACCACTATATATTATCGTATTCATGAAGGCCATCCAACTTGCTACGCTCAAAATTTTAGGGAGCTGATGGAGGAGACAATGGAGAGGTCAAAGATCATGCACAAATGCAAGAGTCAAAATCCAGCCCTGAAAACAACACTCTGCCCTCAAAAGCCTTAGCCCTTCATCAATGTCTTTAGGGAATCCATAGAGTACAACCATAAAGAGACCAGCTACATGCATGCCATCCAAGGTGGTAACCTAGACATGCTGGGGGCATTGATAGGGAGATTACGAAGACATTCCACAAGAGCAGGCATTTATATTCTTGGCAAGTGCAACACAATGACCTTGTACGATAAAGCAGACAAGATTGGGGATCACGTTGTATTGAGGGGGGTAGTATTGTTGGCTGCATTACCTGCCATGGAAAAAAGAGTGGGTGAGCAGTGGAGTGGATGAACAGGGGAGCAAATGAGCGGATGAAACCTAGAGGGGGGAACGTGGAGCAAAGTAGCACAAGGTTGAGGAAACATTTAAGGATGGTTGGGGAATAACCTATGAGAAGTGGTATGTAGTAGTCGGAGCTTTTTGGTACAAAAAAACATCCAAGAGAAGCCACAATTACGAACTGCTACATAAGAGTCCACAAACATGTGTGTACTCTCATCTAGTAAGAGCTATTAAGTTCAAGATGCAACATGTGCCACAATGAAAGAAGGGCAAGAGTGTCTTCAAATTAGATTTAGACGTGCATGTGCACATCTTGGGGTGTCTTGGAGCAGTGGACTGGAGCAAAGTAGCAAAGCAAGGGTGGATGAGAGAAAAGTAGCAAAATAGAATTCTCCATGTTTTGGGCCATAGTTAAATAGTAATAATGGCACTCTAATATTAATGAGTCACCTTGAATTAATTAAAGTTTGAGTCACTGCGGTGGTGACTAGATGCCTGGTGGTGCCATCCAAATTATCATGAGCCATCTTAATAAGCCACCTTCAAATAATGAAGAATTGAGCCACCGCGGTGACTGGAGGCTTGGTGGTGGCATCCAAATAATCATGAGGCATCGTAATAAGCCGTCTTAGGTTAACAAAAATTCAAGCCACTATGGTGACTGGAGGCCTGGTGGTGCCATCCAAATAATCATGAGCCATCTTCAATTAATCCAAATTTGAGCTGCCAATTAGTCACATGCCTGGCCACTTGGGCAAAGCTTCATCCAAAAGGCCTTATAAAATAGTAAATTTAGACTTCTCATAAACGGTAAAGACACTGTGGGTTGACTGGGACTAGATTGCTTGTTTTGCCCTAAAAATAATCGTCACAACATGCAAGCCCATCCAATTATAGGATCATGAGTCACTATTTAATCTCATGCTAGCACGATGACTGATAATTAATTGCACTAAAAATAATCGAGAATTGTTTTGTACCAAATAATTACATGCAAGCCTGGCATGCAAGGTCGCCCAATTATAGAATCATGATTCGCTATTTAATCACATGCCACTGTGGTGTGACTGGTAATTAATTACACTAACATAATCAGGTGGCACAAATAATCATGAAGGAGCCATGATGCTGGTGTGACTGGTAATTAAGTGGTAATGAAATTGCATGCATGCTGGTGACTAGCGTCCCTTGAGCACTGCTCCAGATCATGGATGGGCAAGATTGCCTATGTCGCAGATGCATTCAATGCGCCCTTAGATAGCATGCAATCCTAGTGGTGCCGTCTAAATAATCATGAAGGAGCCACCATATCGGTGACAAGTAATTCAGTGGTAATTAAATCGCATGCAAGCCTGGTGGTGCTGTCAATGCTACACTCGATTAATCACAATTCACATGCCACCCATCCAAATAATCTTGAAGGAGCCACTGCAGAGGCTGGTAATTAACTGCACTCTACCTAATCGCATGCACATCAAATTTTTTTGGTAGAAAAGGACTTATGGTTTAGTTGCCAATTTGATCCTCAGTCAATCACTGCGGTGGGCCTAGACCTCCACTATTCCATTAAATTCACCATTTTTGACTCCTTTCATTGTTTTGACTAGACCATAATTACTCCTTTGCCATTTTGGTAGAAAAGGACTTATGGTTTAGTTGCCAATTTGATCCTCAGTCAATCACTGCGGTGGGCCTGGCTTGAGCTAGACCTCCACTATTCCATTAAATTCACCATTTTTGACTCCTTTCATTGTTTTGACTAGACCGTAATTACTCCTTTGCCATTTCCAACTCCCTTCACTGTTACCTCTCTATCTTTCTTTGTTGCACTCTTCCCACAACTTCTATCCCTTCTTACAATGGATCCCCTTGGATACATCAAGCTCCTAGATGTGTCATCCTGCTCCTCCATCTCTGTATGGTCCGAGAGAGTCTCACACAATTTGTCTTACCCCTCTACACAGTTTGAGAGCTTCTCACACAATATTTCCTTCCCCAGTCTTGAAATCATGACATGTGAGAGTTCCTCACACAATTGCTCCTCCCCTAATCTTGAAATTGTGACATATGAGAGCTCCTCACTGAGTCTTTGAGAGCCCTATTTGGATTCTCTCTCCAAGTTCACCAAGGTGATAGATGAAGTGAACGTGAAGGATGGATACATTGTTTATCAAAGACAAAAGGTTAACATCCATTAAGGGAAATATGGACTCAAAAAGGGCCTCTTCAATTAGAGGCTGAAAAATATGGATTAAGCTCTTGGCCAACGAGAATTCTCACGCATTACAAGAATGGAGATTTATTCCCTCCTCCTCATTGGTGGGAATTAATGGTCTCCACCCCAAGTTATTGCAATTACCAAAGTAAAGGCCTCGGGACAAATTGTGGTTTTATTGGGATGGTTGGATCATGCTTGATCTAATGGTTGGCAAGCCCTTTCATCTATTCAATCCCATCCATTGGATTGTGGAAGATCTAATGGTGGATAAGATTAAACTAGAAGGAGATCATATTAGTGACGTTAGACCTTGAATTTGATCCAATGGCATAAGAGGATTGTCATGGGGGTAGACTGGCTGCTCAGAGACATGTGGCAATGCATTATAGCATGCACTAATGACAACTCAGCCCTTGGTGCTGCGTGGCGAATGCGCAGCTACCTATATTAAGGATATGATTTTTGCATGCCCTTATTTGCGCCAGAGCCCTTGGATGGTCTGTTGGATCCAACCATCCAAAGGCCCAATCTACGAGCCCTTGGATCACATTAAAATATGCGGTGCATACATGCACCCCATAGTCGATGGTGATCCATTAATTAGATAAAAAATAGATCGACGTCCCAAAAAAAGTGCGCCATGCGATTAGATTAAGATCTCGATCGACAATAGAGACATGGCACCATCTTCAACATAAACTCTTATTTATGATAGATCAAATTCCCTCTTTACCACAAGTGCTCCACGACCTTTTCCCCTAGAGATTAAGGAGTTAACCTTTTTCTTAATTTCTCCCTTATGAGGCTCTTTTTGAGTCCATATTTCCCCTAATGAGTGAAAGAATGATTTACAAGGTGCTAGGCATTCTTGGTGATTTGCAAGCACAATTCTTGGAGAAGTCATGGAAGAGAAAGGATATTTTAGATTTAGATCCCAACACTCAGATTAGTGCAGATAGTGGAAACAAGGTTTCGAGCTTGCCAACTAATGTTCAGGATGCATTGAAATAAATAAGGCAATACTTTCTGGATACGAGAGGAAATGTGAAGTCCTAGCATGTTCAAGCAGTAATAAAGCAATTGAGTGGATGTATGATCTCTTTCTCAAAGGAAATCTCCAAAAGCGTGATGACTAACTTGAAGAATTACAAGGATGGAAAATTCAAATTGTCATCTCAGTCAATCAGAGTTGCTATGCACCTGATGGAAACTTCTCTCAAATCATTTTTTGAGCAATACGATAGCTCTACGATAGGAAGATGAATTTTCTACATATGAATGCCACTAATGCAACAATGATAGTGCTATGTGAAAGAATGCTCAAGGAAGGTGCAGAAGCCAAGGTGGAGGAGGCATAAGCGAAGGCCTTACAAGCATGAGAGCACATAAAGGTTGTTGCAGAGGACCTGATTGTGGTTTGCCATTGCCCACATCATGGAAACATCAATTGTGCTTGCTTGCTACATCTATTTGCAACAAGCAAGAGAGTAGATGTTGTAATAGAAATGGCCAATTGGCCTATAAGGCAAAAAGAAAGGTCCTTCGAGGGAAAAACTAGCCCACTTGAAAGAAAGAATCCTAAAGGGAAGAAGCCCAAGCTCAAGCCTTGCAAAGAAGGGTGGATCCCCATTAGGGCCCATCCTCCCATTAGGGAGCGGACGTGGCCCAAAGAGGTCAAAGTGACCTGATGGAGGGAGATCAAAGCAGAAGTAAAATGTGGAACTAGCCACTTGAAGGAAAGGAGCTAGAAGGGCCCATCCTCCAAGTGACTCAATGTACTTAAAAGACCTCCAAGCGCCTAGATGTACCTAACATACCTCAATGTAGAAGATATATCTATTCAATTTTTAATGCAACCACTCTTTAATTATTGCCATAGTTGTCTAATGTTTGCAACCATTTAAATACAAGTTCTCTTTATACAAACAAGATGCTTTAGGATCTTCCTTTATATAAACAAGTTGTTTTAGGATTGCAACCAGCATGGTGGTAGTACAAGATAAGTGGTCTCACCAGGTTCCTTTGTTTTAGGATCACAACTAATATGGTGGTAGTGTAGGATAAGTGGTCACCATCACGGTGGTTGGTTGCATATTGATAGTAGAAGTGAGAGAGGGAGATAGAGAGGAGTGCACATGATATAGCTACCTGCATACTAAGTTGTATTGAACATGAAAATGAAGTTATACATGTGAATCCCTTAGGGTTAGGGTTAGGGTTTCTCCCTAATGCCCTAGAGGTATGGTGCAATTTACACCATCCTCAACACCCCCTCTTAAATTGCACTGGGTAAGTAGAGGGTGCATGTACAAGACCTTTTTGTGTTCCATTTTGTGCATATGATAGCATCCCAAATTGGAAAAGAAAACTGAAAGGAAATCAGAGTAGTATGTGCATATGTGAGCACAGTGACTACGTAGCGGAAGCATGTACAATGAGTACAACTTACCATCCTGTACACATAATGTGCATTTAAGTTGTGGATCATTCTTCATCTTTGCAAAAAAAACCCTGAAGATATGCGAAAAGGAAGAGGAAGGACATATGTAGAAAGTAAAGTCCACCTGGATCAAAGATTGGTCGATTGAAAGATGACTGCGTGGAGAACTGTGTGTATGGATGCATGCTGAACATGTCATGGATGAACATGTCATAAGTTGACATGGACTGTGCAGCTACTCTGAAGAAGAGGCATCCAGATGTGAGGCTAGTCAATGTAGCGATGGAGATGTGATCTGGTAGGTTATGTGACAAACAATGGTGTCACCAACCCAAAAGAACTAACAGCAATGGCGAAGGTATGTTGTAGTAGAACTATGATCTCTATCAAATGATGTGGGGTTAAAGAAGACCGCATAGTTGGTGTGGACAGAGTGATTCAAGGGTTGCATAAAAGTTGGGGCCGAAGGTGCAGGTGTGATATGCTGCTCTGTTGAATGAAGAGCCCCGTACAAAAGACAAGGTATGGCAACCTGTCTAAGCTGTATGCTCAATTGTCATGAGTTGAAGGTTGTCTGTTGTATGCATGGCTAAACATCCATTGGCATGGGATGTAGCATTTGTCATAGGCTCATCGAGAAGGCGCTGACAGTATAAAGGCCTAGAAGCTTGAAATTTCATTGAGAAAGCATATGATGTCCCTAAGGCATATGAGGTGCCGAATGCTAAAAATGAAGGGACTGATCTGAAATCCTAGATCCAAGAACTAATCTGCATCAACTATGGACTATATACAATAGCCATAAGTGCATGATGAAACACTAAGTCTCCCCAAGTTGCGCTATGGCTAAACCTAGTGTTGTCTATTGCACTAGGGCAGGACCGCATTGATGCATAAGTATCCTCGTGCTGAGGAATGAGCTACTGATCTGAGGTGGTGGTGATAAATGGATCCAAGGGTGGTGCAATGCAGCATGACTGAGCCAATGCTAGAATGTCTTGAAGAGTGATCTACTGATTTGTACTACTCATGGAAACTGTGTCCAAGGAGATGATGTGCTCCGTATCAGAGGTGAAAGCATCAGTGATGGATGCTGGAATGGAATCACCCAAGGAACTGAATGTGCTGTCACATAAATCTCTGCATTGCGTGGATGGAGATGTGAGTGCCTCATTATGAGGACTTATTACCTACTGCTGCAGAACTGCATGAACTGCTGATGAGTATCTACATCTAGTATGCTAGTAGATGGAGTCGGATCCATGCATAAATGTCATGGCTGTACATCACTAGAATCAAATTGTGCTGATGTAGATGAGATTGCCTTGTGTTGAGGACTTACCATCAAATTTGCCTTGTGCTGAGGGCTTATTGTTGAATGTGCCTCATGCTAAGGGCTTATCGAGAAGTGTGCCTTATGCTGAGGGCTTATTGAGAAATTGGCATGATAAAAAACAAAGGCTGATCCATGCTAACATTTAAAGCATCTGCATCTCATCTCTCAAGGCCATTGAGGCTCGAGTCAGCATCATACACTAGTACATACCCTGTGGCAATGAATAATCGAAGTAGGCTCTCTTTACACTCACAGATCTCTTCCAAAGTCATGATTGGTGTATCATCAACTACATGATGTGAATAACTCCATGCTGGAGGTGGTCTAGTGCTCTAGTACCCATGAGAACACTGTGGGAAAGCTGCTGGGGGGCTTACGCTGAACGGTCCAACCCAAGTCATGTTAGAACAACTATGTGTCAAGGATCAAGCTTATAAAAAAGTGATGACAACTGAGTGTCGGGTGTAGCCAAGAGGCTGTACAAGGCTTGTGGAAGAACCAATGCCAAAAATAGTCAATAAATATGACTGTACATGGGTGACATGTGTGTGCAAGAAGAATGCAACAATCCTGAATCCAAGATGAAGATGACTCTGCCAAGTGTCACTGTGTGATGAACTGCCGAATGCCAAGAGAACTGAACTGGTGTCAAATGTGTGAATGTGTACACTAATGATATAACTGCATGGATTGACGTCACTGGGAACTAATCGGGTAATGTGGCAATGGTTGACTTGGTTTGGTGGAGTTGGATCTCCTCTATGGTGGTGCTAGTTTGCAGCTAGACTACACATCAAATTGCTAAATGCAGCAATAGAATTTCATCTTAATTCATTTTATGTGCCAGGTGCGCTATAGTGGATTAGGAGGTGGTTCCAATGCTAAGGTTTCAATGATGCTGAACTGTGGAAATATCAAATGTGAAATTTGATATGACAAGTGTGTAGAGCGCAAGCTGGCGAGAAATTTTGCTTTTGGGAGTGTTGTGAAATTCCCTCTGGATCAAATCAAAAGGTACGGTCCCCAGAAGGATAATTAGATTTTGATCACAAGAGAGGGAAAAAAGGATGATGGTGTCCCATGATAAGGTGGCACCGTGGTTCACATGCTGTGTGCACTGTGTGTCTGTGAAGAGGCAAATGTGAAGATGCAAAGATACGGCCCTCGGAAGGATACTAGCTAGATTTTGATCACAAGATGATGATGGTGTCCCATGATGAGGTGGCACTGTGGTTCAAATACTGTGTGCGCTGTGTGTCTGTGGAGAGGCAAATGTGCCTAGCAGGAGGCTCTGCCATGTGGCATGCTGGGGTAGCCAGGCTTCATTTCATGGCACAATGCTACCTGCCTAAATCTCCTCTTTATTAAAGAGAGGTTTCGAAGGAAGATTGGAGTATTTTTGGGACGTCGGATTATAAAGATTGAATAAGAGCCATTCGATGTGTGTCGTGTCCATCCCTCACCGCTTCCCTCTCGAGATCTCGTCTCATCAGTTAGTCTCTTTGTGGGATTTGCATGGCTTGAGCTCTCGAGAAAGTACGACGAGGTTGGATGGGCACTCTAATGCTACTCCAACTGGAATTCGAGAAGACCTTCGTATGCGGATTGGAACCGTTGCGACATGATTGCCATGCAAAAGCTTCAATGAACTACAACGCATCTCCTACGATCTAAGACGTTGAAGGAAGGGAGTAAATACTAAGCGATGTGCTTCTTGAATCAAATAGTACTCTGAACGTCGAGTATACAGTCACTGGCTTAAAGTTGTCTTGATTAAAATCGACACCTTTGATTTTCTTGGCCTATTCTCTGCCAGCAATTCGACCTTGCTGGAGCCCAACCGGCTCGCTCTTGTGCAGTTTCAGTTGTGACATGCTTGTGGACATGGGAAATCTATGAAGAAATCGTCCGATGCCTCGTTTAAAGTCAGATAAAAAATCCATTGCATAATACCTGGTCGGCTACTACATGCTCTGCACCGTTGCCATTCTCCACCACCCAGCGCAACGCCTCTTTGTGAACCAAGACCAACTGGCTCTAGAAGTGCTTCACCAGAACCACTAAATCGTGCCTGCTTCATTTTCCCATCTTCCATCACCGATTAGAAGCCACATATATCGACGCATTATGAAACCGAATCGAATATTGTGTATTTGGACGTGATGCTTGGTCGATTTCTAATTTTGTTGCGATTGTTCTGGAAGAGACAATATGCTTGAAAAGAGTTTTATAACTTCCGTGTTTCTTCATCAATCAAGTTAAGGCTCTCTTACAAAAGCTTGTTCGTTATACAAGCAGTGGGTGGGGTAAGCGGAAAGATCTAAATCACCACTATTCCAAGGGATCACGATCACCCCGCGCAGGCTCAAGGAGACGGCAGAAAAAAACATTGGTAATTGGGTTTATATACAAAACAAAGGCCACAACGAAAGCATTTTGAAGACAAAGCTTATTGAATGGATGGACTAAAGATGAGTTTTCAAATCAAGTTTTCTCTCGTGGTTTCCTGGTAGCAGAGCCTCAATGTGATGGAAGCCTCCTGGCCGCTCATCAAAATCAATCAAAGAATCTGAAAAACTACTTCAGGCTCTGCAAAAAGGATTTTGGTGCATAAATCAATTGCAAAAAAGATTCCAAGCAGCAAGATTGAAAGAGTTAAATCGTGGCTTGCCACGGGCTGCGCGCTAGTATACTCTAATTCAAATGTGGTTATATATTAAGTAGATACTCAACGAATGGTGCATTGCATGTATATGCAAATGTAAATGACGATGGAGTGTTTTCTAGAGGTTGCATGTGCAGGAATATAAACAGCTAGTGAGAGCCCATGCATACAAACAACATATATATGTGCGAATGAATATAGGAACGAATCAGAGAAACCAGGAAGACATGGTTGTTCTCTGTTCAAACCTGTGAACGAAACACATGATAGCAAACACAATAGAGATGCATGCAACCATGATCCAAGTGACAACAAGAGGGCTGAACATGAGACGAACTCTTGTTTGGAGGGCAAGATCATGAACTGAAGATCGAGCTTGTAGTAGCTAGAAAGACAACAGGCAGAGACCTTCTGCGCCTGATAGCAGAGACAGCGGGAATATCTTTAGAGGTATGTATAGTGTCGCCATGGATCCCTTCCTAACATTCCTGGACGTCAGTCGAATGTGGGATAGCAAGCACAGCCGAACGCATCCAGCAGCAGATTGCAAATTTGTTGCAACCCAGTACATGCGCCCGTCGTCCAGGTTGAGCTCTGATAACACCAATGGTAAGGATCACCGCCTTTTGTAGGCAGCGGAAAAGGCACCAGCGACGATCCGCAGATGAGGTCGCCTGGCTGACAAGTCGCAGGTACTTGGCCATCTCAGGGTTGGATGATATTTATATACTGGCAATTGGCACGGATGCCTGTGGGCATGAATGCCAGAATAATAATCAGGAGGACGAGATGAAGGAGCATTCAGATGAGTCATTCTTTCGAATCTAGTACTGAGGTTGCATCAAAAGGGATGGATATTGTGGCAGGAGACCGTGGGAGGATGGATGCACTGAGGTGACACCCGTCACCTCTCTTTCCTTTGTCTAATATACATTGTTTGTTCATAATAGAATATATGCTTGGCCTGTTTTGAACGACGGAGATTCAGAAGCTAGTGATTTCCCGAATGCCGTCCGTCCGCGAATTCTCCAGATGGTTATCAATACACAGAGCTCACATTAAACATAGCCAAGTTTTTGTATCATGCACCTCATGAGAACATTCATGGGCATCCGGAACACATTAGATTGAATTTCCTTCTATCATCTTCCTAAATATTACCCTGCATGTCACTGAGACTTCATTGCTACGCTTGCATCAGATAATAATATTCTCTTCAAGCTAGTCCAAAGTATTTCCTCTCAGTTGACAAACTCGTTCGGCAACAGCCTAGAAACTACACAAGACACCACAACGAAGCTTCGAAAGCTCCGACGATGAGCTTCGAAAAAGACAAAAGTCTGTGTAAGCTCTTTTTATCACCGCTAGTAAACTAGCCATCGGCATCGTTAAGCAAAGCTGCCAAAACAAAGCTTCAAAAACTCCAAGGCGTGTTAAGACGAGATTCAAGAAAAAAACCCAAAATCATGTGGACTATCGCCAAGAAGCTCCCTGTCGATGCATAACTTTTATATGACTTTTCTAACACGTAAGAACACTTCCTAGGCTACAATGGCCCTGCCCTACATGCCTTATAAGGACCATGCTATCGTGACGATGCTGCCACTTCAGCATGGCCACGTAGGCTGAGTTCTGGCTACCACGTGCTTGCCACGTCCCGTTGGTTGAGGAGGTTACCATGCAATCTGTCGTGCATGGAACCGTCGTCGTCGCACGTTAAGAGGAACCGGAATGATCACTTTTGGGGAGTCGTATTTGACGGGCCTTTCCTTGTCTCTTGTTTCCGTTCCCTGTTCTTTCTTTGTCTCTTTGCTTGTTTCGTTCCCTGATGTGGTGGAGACGCCGGCCGCGATGGATCCTGAAAGGAATGAGCATGTTCCGTCGAATTCTGGTGTCACACAAGAAGTCATAGCTAATTTACTTTCGGAATTGGTCCAATCAAACATGCAGGTGGCTAATTTGACCGCACATTTGTCTTCGCGACAGATTTCCACAATAGGACATGATTCACGCGTTCGTCCTAAACCTTTTACTGGCACTGCAGAAGACAATATATATTTGTGGCTTGATCAGTTTTCTAATCTTTCGGACTATCATCATTGGTCTGATGAACAAAAGGTCGAAGAAATAAAGCCTTCTTTTCAAGGTCTAGCAGCAGCGTGGTATCATCAACTGGACGAGAATGTCAAACGTTCCTGGCAACACTTGGTTTTGGTGTTAACTACTGCATTTAGAAATACGGATTCTGTCAAGGATGCTTTGACTCAACTTCAAGATCTCAAGCAATTACCCTCCGAAACTGCTTCGCAATTTGGTGTCAAATTCACTCATTTATTATTGCGTATCGATCCGAATATGGTTGAGGACTTAAACTGTTCTTCTTGTGGCCTCGTTTAGATGCAATAGTTTCTCAGCGCACTCAAGATCAGGGTCCTAAATCTCTAAATGAAGCTTTGCTAGTTGCCCAACGCATTGAATTCTCTAAGAATAAAGGTGCTTCTAAAGTTCCGTTTCTACCTCCTTTGTTGCCTGTAGCCTCTCTTCCAACGCCAATGGATATTGATCATTTGCAGAATGCGCAAAATTTTCAACGCAACTCTTTTTGTCCAACACGTACCCCAGGTCCATCAGATAAAAGTAAGCTACCAGATCGTGATCCTCAGGGCCGTCCGAGATGTTTTCATTGTAATAAATACGGACATGCCCATAAATATTATCGTCTGCTCCAGCATCTTTAAAGTGCTCAGTCCACAAGTGTCTCTCGTTCTACCATGTTTGTGTTGGGAAAAGAGGACCTGGAGCCGTAATGGAGGACACGTCTCCAGGACACACAGTTAACCCTCCTATTGCTTTTGTAGTTGAAGCATTGTTTCGCAACAAACCTCTTTTTGTTTTGGTCGATTCAGGAAGCTCCTTGACTTCGTCCGATCACAATATTCCTTTATATTCTCTTCCCACTAGTCGAGTTACATTTGGAGATAATTCTTCAGCAGTCGAATCTTCTTCTGGCACAATCTTGGAAGTTCAATTTGGAGGTACAATGTATCAAATTCCTACTACAGTTTTACCACAACAGATTTTTCCACACTTGGGTGTGATTGGTTAAATGAGCAGGGAGCCGTATTGATTTTAGGAAGAAATGTTTAACTTTGAAAAATTCAATCGTCATTCCTTGGATGTCTTCAAAATTCACTACTTCACATGTTATGTTTTCAACGATCCAAGAGGAAATTCTTCATCAAGCTGAGATAAAACACATGTTGTCCGAATTTCGGGATGCATTTGCAGGTCCAGTCCCTACTACCACTACTGCAGGTATTTTTCATGAAATCTCGATTGGATCATCTCTTCCTATATCTACTCCACAAAGATGCAGATCAAGTAAAGAAGTCCAGGTGTTTCTCGTCACAAAATCATTGAGTACTCGAAGAGTCCTTGGGCCTGTGAACCCCATTTAGTGAAGAAAGAAGATGGATCATACAGATTTTGTATCGATTATCGACCACTCAACCGTGTTACTGTTCGTGATGAGTATCCTTTGCCAAGATTGGATGATATTTTAGATTCATTGGCTCATTCGAAATATTTTACCACTCTGGATCTTAAGTCGGGATATTGGCAGATTCCAGTTAAGCTAGAGGATCGTCCCAAAACTGCTTTTCGGACACCTTTTGGCTTGTATCAGTTCAATGTGATGCCGTTTGGTCGACTCAATAATGCTCCTGGCACCTTCCAGCGTGTCATGAATTTCATTCGTCATGATCTGATAATTCAAGGCAAAGTATTGGTTTATCTTGATGATGTTTTAATTCATACTTCTTGGGATGAGCACAAATTTGTTCTCTTGCAAGTTTTGCGGCTTTTTCAAAGCTATAATCTGAAACTCAATTCTCAAAAATGGAAATGGGCAAAATCCAAATTGAAATACTTGGGATTTATTATTATTTTTTATGGAATCAGACCCGATCCTGCCAAAGTTAAAGCTCTCAAGAATTTTGCAGCACCCACAAATGTCAAGCAACTTCAACGATTTTTAGGCATGGCCGGTTTCAGTAGTAGATTCATTCCTGAATTGTGTCAACTCTCAGCACCCCTTTGACATCTTATGCAGAAGAAAGTCAAGTTTCTATGGACGACACACTGTCAAGAAGCTTTTGATAAAGTTCGAAATGTTCTGAAAGAGGACGCTCTTTCTCGTCATCCAGATCTCAATAAACCATTTGTCATCAGAACTGATGCGTCTGAAGATGTTCTTGGTGCTGTCTTGTTGCAAATGGATGATCAACTCAATCTTCGACCAATCATTTATCTACGTAGGTCGTTGACTCCACAAGAACGTCGTTATGCTGCCATCGAATTGGAATGCTTGGCTGTTGTTTGGGCAATTCATAAATTGCATCCATATGTTCATGGAACCAGTTTCGAAGTTCAGACTGATAATGCCGCTCTCACTGCTCTTTTGAAAAAAAGGAGTTTGACAGGACGTCTAGCACGGTGGGTCTTGTTGTTACAAGACTACAATTTTCAGATTTCCTACCGACCAGGTCGATTGAATGAGATAGCTGACGCATTGTCCCGTTCTCACGTCCATGTCGCTCAATCTACTGAAAGACTTCCTGTAGCTTCTCGAATGCGATTGCCTTTTGTTCAAGATCATCTTCAACTTCCCACACTAGATGACCTGAAGACGTTCCAAGCAGCTGATCTAGAAGTTCAGATTCTTCGAGCTAAATTGCAATCAGCACGTCCACCCCTTTATTTTCAGGCGATAGATGGTCTAATTTATTATCATAAGCCTCCATTCCAGCCGAGAATCTATTTGCCAGCAGCCTGTCGTCAACAATATCTGCATGCATTTCATGATGGTGTATTTGGTGGTCACCTGGGATTTCTGAAGGTTCTCACAAAAATTCAAACAAGGTTTTTCTGGCCAAAAATGCGCAAAAGTCTTCATGTTTATCTTCAATCTTGTCCAACGTGCCAGTCCTTTAAGACGCCTACAACAAAGCCATCCGGTAACATGAGTTCTCACAGATTATCTCTCGATTATCTCACAGGGTGGACAATTGCAAGGCCACTCAACTCAGCGTCTGCAGGTGAAGTCGCACAATTTTTGCTGGACAATCTCATTCTTCCACACGGCTGCCCAGAAAAAATTCTTTCGGATCAAGGCAAAAATTTCAAGTCTGAAGTAATTCGCATTCTCGCGGATCGTCTTGATATTCTCCAGCAGTTTGCAAGTTCATATCATCCTGATTGCAATGGGCTCACAGAACGATTGAATAGGACCATCAAACTAATGCTCGCCATGTACGTTGATCCTGCACATTCCAATTGGAACGTTTCGCGCATACAATACGGCTATTCAAGAATCAACACGAATTAGTCCGTTTGAAGCCTTGTATGGTCGACCTCCCAACTTTCCCCCTGAAGTAGGCATGATGCCAATCAGATCAAAGTAGCAAGACAATGGGCCGATTATTTGAAGGACTCTCTTGCTTTCCTTCGACAAAATGCTGCTGAACACTTGCGATGTGCTCAAGGTCGTCAAAAGTTGTTGTATGATCGCCGCCATAAACCTGCTACTTTTCACATTGGCGATTTGGTAATGGTCTTTTATCCCATCAGGAAAAAAGGCCTGGCCGAAAAGTTTCTTCCCAAACGGGTAGGACCTTATCAAGTTCTCAGACCTGTTGGTCCTACAACATATGAGCTGCTACGTTGCAGTCAGGACCAACAACATATGAGCTGCTACGTTGCAGTCAGGATCATCGTCGAACTAAGACCACTGCACATATCTCTCATATTAAATTTTTTTTCGTACGTGATTTCTTTCTCGCGTGGGGGAAGACGTGACAATGCTGCCACTTCAGCATGGCCACGTAGGCTGAGTTCTGGCTGCCACGTGCTTGCCACGTCCAGTTGGTTGAGGAGGTTACCATGCAATCTGTCGTGCATGGAACCGTCGTCGTCGCACGTTAAGAGGATCACTTTTGGGGAGTCATATTTGACGGGCCTTTCCTTGTCTCTTGTTTTTGTTCTTTGTTCTTTCTTTGTCTCTTTGCTTGTTCCGTTCCCTGACGTAGGAGGTTGTTGCGCTATGAACTATGAAAATGGGAATCTAAATGATCCTTGAAGAAAATTCCTTGTGGATAATTGTAAATGGAAATAAGATGAGTATGCTAAACAGATGAGCATCCTCTTGCGGAAGATGGGAGATAATACTCTCTTGGAGGTCATTCTCACCCACTTCGATAATTAAACCCACTCTGATAATCACACAACCAACTTGGGCTATAGCCATCACAATCAAAGGAAAAATTAAGGACCCATTCATACCTTAGAAGTGTCAACTATTGGGCTATTTTCATTGTAATTTAGTAGATACTTATAGTCCCATGGGCTTTCATGATGGTGTGATTGCTCTATCTAATCCTTGGATTGGGTGGGGTGGGAAATCATCATCATGTACACTAAGTGGCCTCCTAAATGCTAGTGTGTATGATCATGCGAGGCTTCCATGATGGTAGGGTGGAAAAGCATCGTCATGGTAGCATCTTAAATGTTGATGTATATGTCTAGAGGTGTAATTTTAGTGGCATTTCTCTATTTAGTCTTTGGATCAGGAGGGGTACCAAAAGCATTACGATTGCACTTCTATTACTATATTTATGCAAGTTTCAAATAGCAAAAGCTTGTTGAACATTGATTCCCTCCATGGTCTCCAAACAAAGCAGGACAGAAATACATTGAAGCACTTGGTATTCTAGAAAGTGGATGGAGGGATAGTTTAAGCAATGCTGCTCTTTTTATGAGCTGAAAAATCATTGCAATCATGGTCCCTTCATAAATAAGCTTAGAAGGAGGTGAGAGTCTTTAGCATATTTTTTAGGCCTTAGGATATGAGGTATGACAAGTGCTAAGGAGAGGTTCACTACTACACACAGGCCTTGTTCCAATGAATAAGTGCTGAAGTTTAGCGCACGTACGGCGGGATTAAAAAGGTCGGTATATACCGACCTTTGACAGACTTGTTAATGGTTGGTATATACCCACTCATAAGGTCAGTCATTGACAAAATTGTAAAGGTTAGTAGATACAGATGTTTGACAGAAGTATAAATGTCGATATATACCGACTTTGAGATGCTTTCCTATACCGATCTTTTATAGAGTGTTTTTTTCCTATACCGACCCCTAATAGAGAGCGTTTCCCAATGATTTTTTTTTTTTCTTTTCATACATGTTTGATCCTTTGAAAGAATAATAATACAAGAGCATGTACATCAAGTTTGAAGCTCATATTCATGTCCAAGTTTGAGATGAAAAAAATCAATCAAGAGCATTTACATCAACGGCTTCATTGCGCACCAAACAAGTCTATCTCCAGCTCTATACCAAGTTGATCTCCTATATCATCATCGTACTCTAGCATCATAGGTTCACTTAAGACTTGATCTTGTAATTCCCCTTCTTCAATAAAGTCGGGTGCTTCTTGATTATCATCTTCTTCCTCAATATCGTGATCTCGATCTTCCTCCCATACGATGTCATTATGTGCATCTTCTTCTTGGATCATATTGTGATCTTCATCTTCTTCTCGCTAGATCCATCTAGATCAATTGGATCCGGCATTGGTAGTGGCATCTCCATATCCACATTTCTATCTTCAAAAATCTATTTACTTCGTGGTGCAACTTGGATCATGTACCACCATCTTGGATTAGAACGATCCAGATGAAAAACCACCTATATTTGAAGATGGGTGTTAAATTCCATTAATTATATGAATTTATGCTTAAGTAGATATGAACATGTACTAACTGATCTTAAAAAACGAAAGTATTTGATTAACTAAATCATTAGTACGCACCTACTCACAATGCTTGGGAAGAACAAAAGTATCACTTTCATCGATCCAGATTTTGGTGGAGTCTTTTGCAAAGAAAGTACGCACCTACTCACAATGCTTGGGAAGAACAAAAGTATCACTTTCATCGATCCAGAGTTTTGTGGAGTCTTTTGCAAAGAAACCACTACTATCTTTCCTCACTGTAGCATGGGGACCGTTGTAAATAGTTCTAAACCATTTTACATCAAGAATGAAAATACTAAATCGTTTGAAATCAATTTCATAGATTTCATGTATGGTCCCACAATAATCCAACTGTAAGGAGAGAAGATTGGTATCCGAAGCAGTTGCTCGGCTATCTTGTGTGAAGTTAGCCATGACTCCACAATCATATGTGACTCTCTTCGAATCGATGCATTCCATGCGAAAATATCATCCATATGACCATAATGCACTATCTTGGGGGGTGCACTACTAAGAAACCCTATGTATCATGTGCGTTCAAGTGGTATTTGAAAAACCCCTCAAATAAAATTTTCTACTCAATCAAACCACCCCTCTTTACTTATCAACTAATGGAATTTTTTTCCAAAGTTAAATAAAAAACCCCTCCTGTTATTATAAACCTGTTAAATTTTTTCTAAAAGTTGAATTAAAATACCCCTCCTTTTGAATGCACATGGTACACTAAAATTTTGTGAGGTGAGCCCTCCAAGTACATTGTACTTTTTGTACCACAAAAGAGCATCATTAAAACAATGAGGATGCATCTATTTTATAGCGTATATTGCCACAAATAACTTAATTACGTCAAGAGGTAAGAAAGTTACATGCATCATACATCCAGATAATAACTCTCGCTCGTGCTTGTTTATTGTGTCTGTGAGTGGGGAGAAGGGCAAGATCCCATGGATATGGTTGCACTCGCCTATCCATGGCTCTGAATCTCATCCTTGCATTTACTCTTTCTGCTTTGGCCGCTTCATATCTCTCAATCCACTTCTGCATCTCCTTGCTATTGAGGATATAAAAGTTATTGAATTTCTCCATTTTCTCTTTACTCATCTTTCTTTCAATCCCTTTTCCTTGGGGAACCTTGCCAACGATGCGATCATCATCCTTGCTATGCCAAGCCTACGGCATATCGGGATCCATGGATGCAAGAAACTATGTCATATATACTAATGACTCTTACACAAGCCATCCCTCTACCATGCTTGCTTTCGGTCTTGCTCTCTGCCTTACAAATCCCTTCAAAGTTTTCATAAACCATTCAAGAAAAGACATCCACCGAGTATGAACAATACCTGCAATGGCCACCTCATCAACTATGTGCAGAAGCAAGTGCATTTGAGTTGTCATAATGCTCGAGGGAAAGTGCTTCTCAAGCAAGCACATGGATTTGATGGAGTCCACCCTAGCCTTCTGGATGCTCGATATGGAGATCTCTTTTTGAGATATCCACCTACTTCATGTGCCCATGTAAGATTCATAACTTACATTGAAGAAAGTGTAATCAATATGAGTTGATAGTAAGCATACCTCACAATACCACTGATCTTGAATATAGCATTTCTAACATCTTCTTGTAAGCACCCTTTCACTATAATTGGGAGAATGAACTATCCAAGCAACAAAGAAGTCATGTTAATAATATAATATAATCATAATTACACTAACGCATCACGATTATCAGTACACTAATCCTATAGCTTAGAATACTTGTAAGACCTTGTGCCAATCATGGGACTTTAGTCCACTAAGCTTATTGTCCTTGAAAAATGCTCCTTTCAAGCAACGCATATACCCTGTCAGTGTTCAAAAAGAGGCAATGTCCATCTTGACTATTGCCTCCTCTCTCTTGGAGAGGATCCATGTTGCTTTCAGGAGGACAACTTTACGACCATGCACTTGGGGCCACAAATGAGGCATCCTATCCATAGCGTGCAAGTCTTCTCACACTCCTCTTGAGTCGTTGTCACCAACCAAGTGTGAATGAGAAACTATGATGATTCTCAAAACAATCAAGATCAAAATTGAGATAAATTAATGCAAACACTAACCTCATTAAGGCCGATACACTTGTGTCTCACACTTGTATCGGACCACCCATACTTTGCTTGCAGATTCAAGATTGAGAGACAAGCCCGTAGTTTTGACATCCCACCACCCTTGTACAACTATGTTTATTGCAACTCTCGCTTCATAGCCTTAGAATCGGACATCATGTGTACATGTGATGTAGTGCCCCTAAAAATGGAATCCATCATGTTCACCATACCTTCGTCATCATCTGGCACATTTGGGAGACTACCCTCCTGCTCAAAGTGTGAAGGTATACATGCCCCCTTGCCCCCTCCTCATCCTGTCTCAAGGTTTCATGTAAATACAAGATCCTATCTCAAGGTTTTGTGTAAAGTATGCATGCAAATTTTAATCACGAACTCAAATAGCATTGACTGACTTATGATCCATCACCACGTGCACCACCTACGGTCCGTACTAGTGTGGGCTCCTCCCCATACATCTGCAAGTGGCACATGACAATATAGCGTTGATGTTATACTTCTCGCTTGCAATGAGTGCAATGACAATACAACCTCTCCGTAAGACACTCTGCGCTCACGGGCGTTGGTGCATCATCTGATGAGCTTCCACTCATCCCTTCCATCTACACACTTCCAAAATCACAACACAAAATGCAAGGAAATCCACTCAAGATTTTAAAAAGAGCCTATTGTTAGCTTTTATGCCCTATAATGTCGGTATATATAGACTTTATTCCATGTTCCATCGATATATACCGACCTTTAATGGATATATAGAGTCAATATATACCGACGGAACAATGTCGGTATATACTGACTCTAGGAGCTAAAACCCGAAACTCGCGCATCGTCGCCTCTCACAATGCTATTGCGAAAAAAGCAAAAACCTCTTCTCCTTCCTCACCTTCATCGATCTCACCTTCCTCCAACCTCTTCCCATACTCCTCGCCCCTACCCATCCGCTCTCCTAACACTTGTGCTCCCTCTCCACCCTTCTTCCTCTCTACTCGTGTGAAAGGACATTTTCCAAGAAGGTGTGTCTATTCAAACAATGTAGGTTTTTTCCTTCCCCCATTTCATTTTGTGAGTGTTGAAGCATGTTTCTCCTTGCATTGCTAATCTCATGTGCTCATTTTCATGCTTGATTTTCAGAGTTCAAGGACCAAAAACGAAATTTGGTGAAAGAAAGAAGGCTTACCTCTTCTTTTTTTGGTATCTCTCTACTTTCCTTTCCTCTACTTTCCCTTTCCCTTCCTAAATTTCTAAAGTTTATCTTCTTTCCTTTCCAAGAGTACATAAAAAACAATCATGAAAGAGAAGAGTATGAAAGCTACACCTATTGTTTTCATGCTTTCTCCTTGTTTGTAGGCTTCTCTTTGTCTCCTCAATCCATACCCTTTGGAATGTTGCTTCTCCAAACTCCTCCTTTTACTTACTAGTTTTCTTAAAATGGTATGTTTCCTCTCTCTTATAGGGCTAGGACAAGAAACACCTCCTCTTTCGAGCGAGATTATTCAATGCTCGGAGACGTCATTTCCAAGTAAGAAAGTGCTTCCTCCTTTTTCATGTTTTTCTTTTTGTGATTGCATTGGCTTGCAGCTAGTACCTTAAGCACTAGCTATAGTGATGGGTATAGGAACTCTTATCCTCTCTTCTCCCCTATTCTCCTCTCTTTTTGCCTCTCTTATTTCCTCTCCTTCCTCTCTCTTCTCCTCTCTTTTTCCTCCCTCTTTCCCCTCTTCTCTTTTCTCTTTTCCTCTCTCTTCCTCTCTTTTCCCCTCTTTTCTCCTCTCTCTTTTCTCCTCTTTTCCTCTCTTTTCCTATTATGGCATATAACCATGCGAGTTAGTAGCAGTGACCTAGAGGGGTGTGCAAGGGTAGGTTATCCACCGCAAGGGTTGACGGTTCAGATCTCCAAGCATTTGTAGTCTTCAATGGCTATTTCTCTAACCATCATATGGTTCTATACGCGTGCTATTACTAGCATTCCGAGATCATTGTGCATGCAAATGTTGTGTGAGGTGCATATGTAGGCACCTCTACATGAGCCACCAAGCTCCACAATCAGCTCCTAGAATCTCTCAATCAGCCTATGTGGTATCTACCACCACCTAGCAGTGCCTATGGGCACCTAATTGTGCCTGTAGCACACACACATAGAACCCAAGGTGTGCCTGGGGCATACACCTTGAGATATCCCAACAAACGCCCCCTTAAGGGAATGCCTTAGGCTATGTCAAGGATACATCTAGTCACATTGTGTCTCAAGCCATCTCATGGTGGTCAAGGATAAATCTATGGCTAGGATCTCATGCTAGCAAGGGTTCCCAAGGGTGTGAATTTAAACAAAGGGATACATAAGATCCCCCCCAATGGTTATCTCCCCTGCATGTACATGCACACAATGTCTGCAGGAGGTACCATGGAGCTAAACACATACACATGGCCTACATCATATGGTGACCAGAGGTGTTTACAAAGAACACAATAGTTTATTCCATTCATTTTGGAGGACTATCCAGGCAGAGTACCTTGACTCAACATAAAAGAGAGATATGGAGCATATGTGGGGCTGGTTCAAAAAGCATAATCATCATAGGAGGCCTCATCTTGTGGAGGCACATCAACCAAAAGTAAATTGGCAGTTTCTGGTTTTGTAGTTGCTTCCTTTTTGGCAACCATTATCTTGGCAATCTACAACAAGGAAGCCATGTTGGCATTCTCTTCCATTGTAGCATAACAAAACATTGCTTCATGATTTGGCTTTCCACATATTTTGCATAAGCAAACCATGAGAGGGTCTAACCCAAGAATTGGGTAGTGTCTACTCTCTTACAAGGCTTGAAAAAATTGAAAAGCTTCAAAGTACAAGCATTTGGTGTAGCAAAGATTTGTAACCAAATTCCATAATAAAAATCATAGTGGAAATGATACTTCAACTTGCATGCTTCATAGAGGTGGCTAAATGAAAGTATTCCAAGCAGATCCAGGTATAGCAACCTAAAGGAAAGTTGTAGCCACAATTGTATTGATGCTATTCAACACTTTAAAATATCAGAAATGCCAAAGTAGCATCTAATGTAGCACCAAATTCTTAATACTATCAAAATTGTCCAAAACAGAGGCCTGATCTTGGAGGGCTTGGATCTCCCTCTTCAAAGCAAAGAAAAGAGGGTTTTGTAGCTCAAATAAAAGCTCATATGGGTGAATCTCTAGTATAGAGGTTAGGCGTAATGTCGTGCAACGTTGCTGGCTGGAACGTCATCAATGTTGATTGGTTTTTGGCTCTGTTCTCCTCGAATATACAACCATTGCTACTCAAACTTGGATACAAGATAGTCCAAAGTATGGGAAAGATATACCTAAAAGGAATTAGAAAGAGGTGGAGCAGAGAAGGAGAATACATGAAAGAGATCTTTGACAAAATTCGGGGAATGGCGACCAGCAGCGACGATCATTCTCTAGTTCCTTGCATGTGGAAGGTCGTCTATACGAAGGGTGTCCCCAGCCTGAAGGACTCTAGAAGAGGTCGCCTGTAGGAGGAGAATTCAGCCCTCCAAGTGGTTGGGCAGAAAGGGGCAAAATGGAGACGAAGGTGGAGGTGGGGAAGAAGATGATGACATGGCATAAATGGGCTCAAGGAGGATCATAGTGCCCTGATACCATGTTGGAGAAGTAAAAGGAAAGCATGGAGCTGAACACAAAACAAGAGAATGCTTATCGAATGAAGAAGGGTGAGGTCCATATGTAGGCACCTCTACATGAGCCACCAAGCTCCACAATCATCTCTTCAATCAGCTCCTAGAATCTCTCAATTAGCCTATGTGGCATCTACCACCACCTAGCAGTGCTTATGGGCACCTAACTATGCCTCTAGCACACACACATAGAACCCAAGGTGTGCCTGGGGCATACACCTTGAGATATCCCAACAGTGCGAGCTATTGCTCCGGAATACAGTATTCTTTAGCATTCTATCTCTTTATATTTCGTTCTTGTGGATGTTGCACGTATAATTTGTTTATTGCTTCCCGTGGTGTCTGCGCGCATTTATGATGCTACACATTGGTGATCACGATGCGCATTCTTACCATCACGCAATGAATTCACGATCGAGCAATTGAGTGCTCATGTCATCCGCTCCTTGTCATCTTTGCGGAGGCACTTCACATGGAGGTTTGCACGCAGTTGCACTCACTTTGGAGGAGATTCAAGAGGAGATTGCTGCAGTGAGGAGGCACATCCGTGGATTTCAAGATGAACTCCATCGGATGCGATCTGACCCCCATCATCTTGCTTATGGTCAAGTGAGTGCGGAAATTCTAGTGAAAAACCTCATCCGGTGGTCGTGGCAGCACATTTTGTGGTTGTTCCCAATAGGCATGCATGCGCACACACTCGAAAGGACCTCCTAATCCCTTGACACTGACGATGTGGCTACGACGACAGAACAGTGATCTTGAGCATGGAGATGATAGTCTGCAAGGAGCTCCGGGAGGGGTCAATCGATGTCCGAGTCCACCTGTGCAATCACTTTCACCGCCAAAGCTGCGGGTACGGGTTTCGATTGATGCACACCGGGTGCTGAGTGCATCTTCGTCTCCAACTGCGGTTTCAACAGCTTCTCACAATATCTTTGGTTAAGGAAGGCCGTCTGGAGTAGCACTAAACGTTGGCGGCACTGTGATGGCTACAGCGGGAAACATCAAGTATGACAAGTTTTTGGCGATTCAAGTCGAACAACCCTGATGCGCATGTTCAGATGTTCGAAAAGGTGTATGGGATCAACAATTCGGGAGCTGTGGTACTGCTCCAACAAGAGGCGATTTTTGAGTCAACCTTATCGACTAAGGCAGACGCTGGTTGGCAGAGTACGCAATGAACCATTTCACCACATATGATGCAGCCCGCGACGTGCGATGCATTCTTGAGGCGGTTTTGTTAAGAAAAAACGATCTCGCAAACTCTAGAGAGATTGCGTAGCTTGGAGCAAGGCGATCAGGATGTGGAAGGTTATGCATCCAAATTCAATTTACTCTTGCAACGTGTGCCTGCGGCTCAAAGCCCTGCTCAAGAGGCACTCAATGACTACTTCAATTCAAGGCTATCTTCGGATCTGCAGATGGCATTGGCCACAACGGATTGGACACAAACAACATTTGTGGCAGTCATGGCACAAGCAGTGCGAGCGGGGGACTCGCTACACGGGAGGACATCCAAAAATCACAAATCCGGGAAGAGCAAATTTAAGAAGAAAATGTCCAAATCCAAGAAGTCGGATGACAATGAGGAAGATTCGGATGCGACTAGTTCAGATGGAAGGTCTGAAGGTACCAGTTCAGAGGATTCTGACTCAGAAGTAGAGACAAAGACCAAGAGAGCCTCTAAAGGAGGTAAGGGTGCGCCAATGGCTTTCGGAGAAGGATCTGTACCTAAAGGCTTGAAGGGGATATCGTGTACTCATTGCCGCAATCCTGGTCACTCCGCAGTCAAGTGTGCTCTTAACGCGAATTAGTGCACGATTTGCTTGACTAATACACACAACACGATGGCATGCCATTACAATAGGCACGGCCAGAGATTGGTTGGTCAGGAGCAGCAAGATGCGGCTATGTCTTTTGTGCAAGAAGAGCTGCAGCAACAGCAATCGTTCCAACCACAACAACAGACATTCCAATGAGGCGAAGGCAACGGTGGTCGCGGACGTGAACGTGGAGGCAGGGTCATGGTTAGAATCATCCAAAGACCATTCTGTTTTGTTTGGGCAAAGGCCATTGGTGGAACAAATGCATGGAGGCTCAGGAATGGGATCGACAATGCGCGGAGTGGCAAAATATGGCCCAAAAAATGCCCAGCACTTCGATGGTACACATTGTTGGTGATGATTCGCTGGTGTGCTGAGAGATTAGCATAATCACTCATGCTGGTACTAAGTTGCGAGGACTGACTCCAAGAATGGCGACAATATGTTGGATTGATCAGCTCAAGAATACATGTGTCGCCAAGTCTGTGAGTTGATGATGAAGGAGCCACCATTGATGTCTCTTCCAGAGTTCGTAGCGACGCCTAGTGAAGTACAAAAGGTGCAATTTCTAAAACCAGTTGTTCAATCATAGGTAGAGACTCAAGCCAAATTCAAATTACACTTACTAGGAAATGGTCCGATGGCGATCGAAGCAACTTCGTTGTTGGTCGCTAACCAAGCCAAGAGGCAGGCAAATTCTCCATAAAGGGAGCTGGGTTGGAGTGCATTTTGGAGGCTCCTATCCAAATTTCATTGGGCCTATTGCTTCATCTAGTTCCGTGATTCCATCGGCAATTGTTGCATTACCTATACATGGAGTCTGAAATAGAAGAGGTGGAGCTATGTCAAGCTGATTCATGCCCGATTCCGACACTTCCTCTGACTGACATGAGAATTCCGATGATTTCTGCAAAGGCACAAGGTCATACTTTTGCTCAGGTACTGGTAGATGGTGGTTCGAGGGTCAATATTGTCACTTTGAAGACCTACCAAGAAATGGGCTAGATGTCTTGGGAGCCGGCGCCATTCTTAGTTTGCATGGCTGATCAACGCCGGGTTCTCGACCACTCAAAATCTTGCAAGCCGTTGTTCTAGACGTGGCGGGCACATCATTTGTAGTGTATTTTGTGGTGCTCAACATGGAAGCTACAACACTAGAGTATAGCATCCTTTTGGGTAGGCCTTGGTTGCGGCAAGCAAAATTAGGAGCAGAACGTCATTTCAGTGCAGAGAGGAAAGAAGAAAGTGTGGGTCACAATGGGAGTGGCGGCATTATTGACATATGCTGTCCGACCTGTGTTGGCCGAGACGGTGAACATGGCGGACGGATTGGAGGATGATGAGGAGGAATCCTTTCTCAAGGCAATTGGTTCCTATCTTCACCATTGATGTGGAAGGCATTACAAATAGCTACATGCATCATAGTTGTCTGGCGGACGCAGTCAACCCTGTCTCAGAGGAGGAGTCCGAGCAGCAAGTAGAAGTAGAATTAGATATACGAGATCTCTTACAATAGGAGAGGGAATTTGAAGAATGAATGAGTAGAGTCACGCACGTTCAGGAGAATGCTCTCGATATGGTTTACGAATGGCGCATCTAAAGTAGTCAAAGTTAGCACTTTGTTGACAATTGAATTCCGTAGTGAATTGATTGCCCTATTGCGGGAATTTTTTGATGTGTTTGCCTGGGAATATGCAGATATGAAGGGGCTGGATCCAAAGTTTTACCAACACTGGGTTAATCTCAAACCAGATGTTACTCCGACGAAGATACAGAGGTATCATATGAATCTGCACATGGCCAAGCAAGTGCATGAAGAACTGGAGTGCTTGTTGCAGGTGGGATTCATCACACCGATTGAAAATCCAAAGTGGATTTCCCCAATTGTCATTGTGCCAAAGAAAAACAAGAAATTGCGGATTTGTGGCGACTACCACAAGCTGAATGCAGCCACAGTTCCTAATCCAGTTCCCTTGCCCTATATGGATTCGATGCTTGATGAAGTGGCAGGGAATGAGGTGTACTCCTTCTTGGATGGATATAGCAGGTACAACCAAATACGAATGGCTCCGGAAGACCAGCCCAAAACAACATTTATCACATCCTGGGGGTCTATGTCTACACAATTATGTGGTTCGGATTGCAAAATGCTCACTCGACCTTTCAGCGGGCAATGCAGGAGATCTTTGGGTCCTATTTGACAGATTTCATGAGGATTTTCCTAGATGACCTTAGTGTGTTTGGCACTTTTGATGAAGCTGAGGGATCGTCTGGTGAAGTGGCTACGAAACAATGATGGAAGAAGCCTTGCCTTAGCCAAAGGGTGGTATCTCCCCTTACATCTTCAACTCTCATACATACTGGTGGTATGGGAGGCGTTTCCACTAGTGGGGTGGCGATGATGCAGATTGTTGTGTCTACACCGATGGTGTTACCAATCATGGCAGAGTGGGTGATAGTGACTCGTGTATACTGCAGCGGTGATCCTAGGCAGTACTCCGGTGGTGGGAGGTTCCCTGATGCAGCAATGGATGGAGCAGCTTCAACAGAGTAGAGCAACAACAATTACGATGACTACTACAACATGAGTGGTAGTCTTTGATGCGGCGAAGTTGTCAGTGGCAGAAGTGTTAACGACAATCTCAGAGTCTGCGGGTGTATAGCTAGTGTCTTCTATCGGGTTCAATTTTTGGTCACAGCCTATGCACGTCCAGCTGCAGTTTTGTTTGCATTTGCTCATGTGGATAGCTTCACAAATTGGTATGGGGGGAGAATCTGCTAGAGTGACTAGTCTGGAGGTAGAAGTCACATAGTTGCGCATGGAAAATCGAGGTCAGCAGGAGTGGGTGCGACTACTGGAGGACTGGATGTCAGTCCTTGAAGCCAGATTTCAAGTGGCCATGCAGCAGCTGCATGCGGAGTATGTGTCGAGCATTGAGCAGGAGTTACTATGTCGATGTACTATTGATGTGCTAGCGGAGTATTTGCGAGCGTTTTTGAAGAACGTGAGTGTTAACATGGAGCAGATGGGCTCGCGCCTGGAAGCTCTTCAAGGTGATGTAAGGGAGGAGTGGGATAGGCAAGTGGCCAGATGGAGTGTGGTTGTTGTTTTGCAGACTTATCAGGAGCTAGTTTCGCATGAATGACAAACCAGGCCGGATGGAGATGCGAGCGTTGGTGCAGGTTCTGGTCAGTAATAGGGTCTGTAGGTGCCGACTAGTTTTGAACCAAAAGGGTCTAGCACTTCTTCGGGTGGTGGTGGTACAGATAAGGGAAAAGGAGTGGTTGCGGAGATAGTGAAGATTGAAGATGATTAGCAAGCCAAATATGAAGAGCTGGCAGAAGGCATTGTGGAAGCCGTTCTTTACAATAGCAAAAGAATTGATGCATTGAAGTGGCAGTGGCATTCACTTTGTTTGTGGTTGGAATTGTGCACTCATTCTTTCAGTTTGTCATTACCTGGGTACGATTGCTTTCAAGTCAGATGGAGTTGTAAAACAGTTGTCCGATGTTCTTTATGTGCCAGATATCAAGAGGAACTTGTTGTCTGTTTTCGCGATCACGGATCGGGACCTCAAAGTTCAATTTGATAAGAATGGTGCACAGATCCTGGATCTTCAAGGGAAGGTCGTTGGTAAAGGTACACGTCGCAACAACATTTACGAACTCGCAGCTTTCAGTGCTCGAGCAGATGTGAAGAACACTAAGCTGTGGCATGAGAGGTTTGGTCATCTAAACCTTAGTTCTTTGAAGGAGATGCATAAAAGTGGAATGATTGCAGACCTACCAAAAATTTCAGATCTGCACGATGTATGTGAAGCTTGCATGATGAGCAAGCAACATCGGCAGCCCTTTCCTAAAGAGGCCAGCAGGGCAAAGACTCCTCTAGAGCTCGTTCACATGGACCTCTGCGGAAAGATGGAGATGGAAGCTTTGGGTGGTTCCTACTACTTCATGATGCTGATAGACGACTACAGTAGAAGGATATAGATATACTTCCTGAAGATGAAAGACGAGGCTTTCAGTAGGTTCAAGGAATGGCATGTAATGCTCGAGAAAGAATCGGGGAGGAAGGTGAAGAAGCTAAGATCAGACAGAGGTGGAGAGTTCACATCGACTGAATTCGAAAGTTACTGCAAAAGTTACGGGATCAAGAGGCAGAAACCCCCGCCACATACATCACAGCAAAATGGAGTAGCAAAACGCAAGATGCGCGTCATCTGTGAAATGGGCCAGAGTATGATGAAAGGGAAAGATTTGCCAAAGACTTTCTGGGCTGAAGCATGTAACACTACAGTTTACATTCTCAATCGTAGCTGCACGAAGGCTGTGAATGGGATGACTCCACTGCAAGCCTTTTCTAGTAAGAAACCTTCAACTGCATAGTTCAGAGTTTTTGGATGTGACTGTTTTGTGCACGTCCCTGATGCTACCAAGACCAAATGGGAACCGAAGAGCCGAAAGTGTATTTTCTTAGGCTACAGTGAAGAGGCGAAGGGTTACCATCTCTATAACCTTGTTACCAAGAAGGTAATTGTAAGTCGCGATGTGGTCTTCTCAGAACAGCCACATCAATTGGAGGAGGATGCTTCCTTCCTAGACAACCAGGACCAAGATATCCATCCAGTACCGCCACCAACAGCAGACCGAACTCCCCCAATGGTGCTTGGGAGGATTCAAGACAAAGAAGATGAAAAAGAGCCTATAGAACCACAACGGCAACGGCCATTCTTGAAGTGGGCAAAGCAGCTTTTGGATGGCAGAGAACCTCCAGCCAATGAGGAGGAACCATCCGAATACCACCGGTCCAAGAGATTAGAGGAGCAAAGAAGGGAGAAAGAAGGGCGCAGGAACACTTGGTCAACTATGCTTTGATGACAGAAGTGATCCGTGCTAATGAACCCAAGTGTCTTAAAGAGGCACAGGGCGATGATAGGTGGATGGAGGCTATGCAGTCGGAATATGGCTCCATAATGAAGAACAACACTTGGGACCTTGTGGATCGACCACCAAAATGCAAGGTAATCGGAACCAAGTGGGTGCACAAGACCAAGTACAAGTCCGACGTCACGTTGGATAAGTACAAGGCTCGGCTCATGGAAAAAGGATTTGCATAGGTACATGGTTTTGATTATCAAGATACTTTTGCTCCCAAAGCTCGACTAACCACAATTCGTAGTGTTTTGGCTTTAGCTGCCTAGGAAATTGGCCCGTGTTTCAGATGGATGTGAAATCCACCTTTCTGAATGGAGATCTCAAGGAGGAGGTATACCTGGAACAACCACCAGATTTTGAGATCCCCGGTTCAGCAGGTAAAGTCTGCAAACTAAAGAAGGCACTTTACGGGCTGAAACAGGCCCCACAAGCACGGTACCAGTGAATTGATGCCTACTTTCTGCAAAACGAGTTCAGGAGGAGCCCATCTGATGCAAACTTGTATATCTTAAGAGAAGGAGGCAAGTGTATGATCATGGTCCTTTATGTGGATGACCTTGTCATAACAAGGAACCATGAAGAGAAGATCTTGCAGACGAAGCATTTGCTAGGAAGAGAGTTTGAAATGACAGACCTCTGATGCATTTTTGTTTGGGGATTGAAGTTTGGTAGGAGCCGAAACAGATCTTCATTTCACAACTGAAGTATGCTGGAGAGATACTGAAGGCATTTGGCATGGCTGAGTGCAAGACAGTTGGTACCCCTATGGAGGTTGACGCAAAGCTCTCAAGCGAGGATTCATCACCACTGGTGGACGAAGCACAGTATAGAAGACTTGTGGGCAGCTTGATCTACTTGTGCAACACACGGCCGAACATTAGCTTTGCGACTAGTGTACTAAGCAGGTTTTCCAATAAGCCCCGGGAGAACCATTGGAGGGCAGGGATGCAGGTGCTGAAATACATCAAAGGCAGACTTGATTATGGCATCACCTATACCAAGGGAAATATCTTGATCGGATTCTATGACTCGGATTGGGGCAGGAGATGTGGACAGTAGGAGATCAGTGATAGGGTACTGTTTCTCACTTGGATCTGGAGTTGTGTCATGGGTCAGCAAGAAGCAACCCACAGTTGCTCTTTCTTCTACCGAGGCCGAGTACAAATCTACATGCTTTGCTTCTTGCGAGGCAGTGTGGTTGAGGAGGATTTTGGGGGACATGGGTGCAATGCAGAACAAGCCTACATAGTTATCATGTGACAATCAGAGTTGCATGACGATTGCGAAGAACCCAGTGTTCCACGCTCGCATAAAACACATTGAGATTCAATATCACTTTGTACGTGAGCTCATCATGGATGGAGAGGTCAACTTAGTGTACTGTCCGATGTACTGTCCGACTACAGAGAATGCTGTGGACATCTTCACGAAGGCTCTTGGAAGAGACTTGCTGGAGAGGCATCTTCATCGACTTGGCATTGGGCCGAAAAAGTAAGTTCACTTGCGGGTGGACATTTAGGGGGGGTGTTAGATATCAATGCTCCACTCTCATGTAACTATGCAGGAACCAACTAACTCTACTTGTAAGCCCCCCATATGAGGAGAAGGCATTTGAGTAGCTCGGTTATCCGGTAGGGTTTGGACACCAGATGGGGGCCATGTGTGGCCTGATGGCTGGATGGCTTCAGATAGAGTTGGCACACCACCAAATAGGCTACATGCAAGTGCGGGAAGGCATCCCTTGACTGACCGCACTAAGGGTAGACGGAGCATTTCCTGGGACAGCCCACTCTCGGGTTGCGGGGCCCGTTTGGAGCCTCAGATGATCCCGGTTGGCTCTGGGCTGAACGGAGACGATAGGTTAGTTGCTCTGTTTTGCACAATGGTTCTATCATATGGTCGGTGGCCTATTTCGGGACCAACCCCTAGTCGACCATTTTGGGCGGACTGGGACTGCCACCCAATTGAGCCTAACCGACTACGACTGGTGGCTATATAAGAGCAAGCCCGTGAAGCCCATTTCATCACTGGCTACATTAACCCTAATTCCTTAGCATCCAGCCTCCGTCTTCTACTATTTTCGGCATGCCATCGAAGCTTCTTTCACAGGAGCGCACGGTTGGGAGGCAGCGCCATCTATTGTATCAGTTCTACAGTAATCAAATTTTTGATTCTCCATACTATCTTGTTTTCTCTCTTGCGTACGAGATCCTATAATCTGTTAAGCACAGACGTTGTATTATTTTCTTACAGAGTAGAATTATGGCGATGGCTGCAGAAGGCCTCGCAGAATAAAGTGTTGTTGTGCAGCAAAGCGCATACATCACTATAGTGGTTGCTTTTGGATAGGCAAAATCAAAGATGTCCGAAATGTGGGGATGCTTTTGGACAGGGAGGAGAAATTTAAAAAAAACTTTTAGACAGGCATTGCAACTACAAAGAGTGGATGTTTTTTTTATTGTTTTTTTGGAATGAGATGCTTGGTAATTATTGTGTACTGAGTGAAGAGAGAGATTTAACTTACTACACCTGGTTCTCTGCCGAGGCTATGCCTAAAATGATTGTTGCACATACACTTTGCAGTGTGTAAGGCATTTGACTTCAATAAGGGGATGTGCATGTGTGGTTCGCACAGTCCACTGTGAGTGCCATGTGTTATTGCATAACCATACGGGTTAGCAGCAGTGACCTAGAGGGGTGTGCGAGGGTAGGTTAGCCGCAAGGGTTGATGGTTCAAATCTCCAAGCGGTTATAGTCTTCAACGGTTGTTTCTCTAACCGTCAGATGATTCTGTATGTGTGCTATTACTAGCATTCCGAGATCATTGTGTACGTAGATGTTGTGCGAGCTATTGCTCTGGAATACAGTATTCTTCAGCATTCTATCTCTTGCATATCTGTATTCCGCTCTTGTGGATGTTGCACACATCGTTTGTTTATTGCTTCCCGTGGCGTCTGCATGCATTTATTATGCTACATTTCCTCCTCTCTTTCCTTGTCTCTTTTCCTCTCTTTCCTCTCTTTTCCTCTCTTTTCCTTCTCTCTTTTCTCTCTCTCTTTTCCTCTCTTTTCCTCCCTTTCATCCTCTCTTCCCCTCTCTTTCCCTCTCTCTTTTCCTTCTCTCTTTCATCCTCTCTCTTTTCCTTCTCATTTCCTCTCTTTTCCTCCTCTCTTTCATTCTCTCTTTTCCTCTCTTTTCCTGAGCTCTCTTTTCCTCTCTTTCCTTCTCTCTTTTTCTCTCTTTCCTTCTCTCTTTTCGTCTCTTTTCCCCTCTCTTCTCTTCCCTCTCTCTTTTCCTCCTCTCTTTCCTTCTCTCTTTCCTTCTCTTTCCTTCTCTCTTTTTCTCTCTTTCCTTCTCTCTTTTCCTCTCTTTCCTTCTCTCTTTTCCCCTCTCTTTTCCTCTCTTTCATTAGAGCTTTTCCCCTCTCTTTTTTCCTCTCTTTTCTCCTCTCTTTTCCTCTCTTTCCCCCTCTCTTTTCCTTTCTTTCCCCCTCTCTTTTCTCCTCTCTTTTCCTCTCTTTCCTTCTCTCTTTTCCTCTCTTTTCCTCTCTTTTCCTCTCTTTCCTCCTCTCTTTTCCTCTCTTTTGGAGGCTAAGATTCGGAGTACTTTATAAAATGTAAAGACATTCTTCATCGTTTCTTCAATGAGGTGCTACCCTTCCCTTTGTCATCTCTCTTCTTCTTCTTATCCTCCACCTCTTTTTTCTTTTGCTCCTTAGCCTTATTTGGTTCTTCTTTTTCAAACAGATTCTAAATGGAACGCTCTCCTCCACAACAGTCTTCCAAAAACCCCAACCCGGTTCCCATGTTGCAGTGATTTGAGACATCCAAACTCTGCTTTCACATGTAGCAGAGAAGATTGCACATGATATAGACTGGGTGAAGTATAACGTCGAAGTGCGTGCACGTGGGTGGGATCCTAACCGATTGCGTGTGGAGTGGGGAAGATTGAGGCAGGCACAAAACAACCTACGGGATCTTTGTAATCTTTGGAGAGACTGCTACGATCGTGAATATAGCAAGGATGAAACTATAAAGGACATAATGGGTCGGTAGAGGTCTTCTTGGACTGCAAGTACATAGTCCAAGAAGAGTATGATTATATATTAGAAGAAGTGGAAGATGAGGTCCCGAGTGACCCATCTAGTGGTGGTGAGGAGGAGGAAAGTACCTCAGATAGTAATGCAGAGCAGTAGACCTCCTCCTCTATTTTGGCATTTTTGGAGAATGTCTCTTTTGGAGACAGATTTTGCTTAACAATACTATTTTCATGATATTTTTTGTATATGAAAACTCTTGTTTAACAATACTATTTTTTACGATTATTTTTGTATATGAAAACTCTCTTGGATTCCACTTGTATCAACTAAATAATTATCTTTTCATAGTTTTATTAAATTGAATTTGAGTTTGAAGTAATAATTATCTTTTAAGTAAATTGTATTTCTACTTCTTACCTTGTTTTTGTTTTCATGTTTGTGTCTGTGTTTGTTTAATCCCCCTAAATTAGCCATGGCATCATGTCACATGTTCAGAGAGTATGAAACCCCTCGTAGGAGGAGACATCATAATCTGTACTCTTCAAAGGACTTTGATTCTCCTCAGCCGACTCCTTAGGGGCCTACCCATGCGCCTACCCCTAGGCCCACTCCTCTCGAGCCTAGCACTATGACTAGGAACTCCTTTGCTAGCATCCCATGGCTTTGTTGGGAGTCCCAACGAGTTTGTCACATCCTTGAGCGATGCGGACACAACGAGATTCTTCTCTCTGCTATCCCAGAGGACCTCAGCTATTCCCTCTCCTACACCCCTCATGGGTAGCTCAAGGCCATCAATGGGGTTGGGCCCACTCAATAGCCATCCTCTTTAGCCCCTTTGACTGAGGGGTCATCACTTGGACGTACCCATCGTAGGTCCAGGAAGAGTAGGAAGGGTCGACGCCGCTGTGGTCACAAGGAACTTTTGACCAATCTCTATATAGTTAAAAGATTATTTACTAGATAAAAATACACATATCTAGTAAAAGTCCATACTAGACAAAGTGAGAGTGTCTCTATATAGTTTACCTAGAGAATATTTCTCTATCTTGGGAAAAAAAATCTCTAGGAATTTCTTAAGAGAATGTTCCTATATGGAGAAAATTTCACTATATGGAGAGTCCTTATGGAGAAAAATTCACTATGTGGAGAAAAAATCACTATATGGGAAAAACAATCACTATATAGAGAGTCCTTATAAGAACTTTACTATATAGATATAGTTGCACTATTTAGTGACAAAATTTCTCCATGTAGAGAATTGGACCATGGAAATTCAACATATAGGATTTTTTTAAACATTCACTATATAATGAAAACATAGAATGAAAAATTTTATGTGGATATTTAGCCACAAATTTTGACTAAATAAATAAGATTCACTATGTTGAAAAACCATGCATTGCTTTTAAATGCAATTTCACATAATTAACACAATTTTGCCATATACTAACAACAACTACAAACAAGAGTAAGAAAAGAAATGTTTGTATTCCAATCCAAATTAAATGAATCATAATAAAAATGAGTAATGCTATTCAACTCCTAGATGAATGTCATTTAGAGACAATCCTTGTTGTCCAATCTTCTTTACAACTACTTTTTGTTTCTCCAATAGCCAAGATACTAGATCTCCTCTCATAAGTTTCAAATCATACTCCATATTTTTCCTAACATTATTCCCTATATCTCTTCTCAAAGTATTGAAGTTTGCTTTCAGAAGCTTATAGGCATCAAGCACACTTTGAGTACCCAATTACTTCATCAAAATTGTCTCTTGATTCTCAAGGTTAAATTCATGTACCTGACATGCAAAATGACATCAAGTTAGAAGTTACTTACATTGATATAACTAATTATTTGACTGAAAATTGTTATAACATATAAAAAACATACTAGCCCTTTGCTCAAGGATACTTCGTCACAACTCACACCTAAATTTGGAATCTCGCTCAGAGTCTATTAACAAAACAATTTAATATTTAATATTTAATTGATAAGCACAAGTTAAGATTTCTAACTTGACAAAGAAAGGTAGGTGTTTCCATACTATATACCCTTGATTTCTTCACTCTAGTAGAATCAACATTTGATGAATTATTTTTTTCATAATATGTTGCATCTTCATAGTCATCTATGACATTGAAATGATAAATAATAGTTGAGCCATATTATGAAATATCAGTATATAATTAACACAAGATAGAATGTTTATAGCTTTAGCCAAATGCAAAGCATACCTTGCATGCTCGACCACTTTTCCTTGATACATCTATGTCAACGTCTATTGAATTCTGACAAAATATGAAGAGGGGAGAGGAGAAGAGTGGAGATGAGGAGAGAGGGCACAGCTAGAGAGCACACCACAAATGACTAACTGTCTAACTGTACACTAGAATTAGTTGAAAAAATAGAATATATACAAACCCTTTTAGGGTTAGGGTTAGGGGATCTAACCCTTTCCTTTATAGCACTCTATAAGGTTAGTGCTATGCACATATGATCACGTGATGGTGCTATGCACACATGATCACATGATGTTGAGCATGAACTCTCAACACCTTCCCTCAAGATCAACATCATGAAGTAGGCCTTCCCTCAAGATGATGATTCTGGGGAATCGAAGAAGGACTGAGCATTACATTCCATCACACCCCTTTAATGGGAATGTCCTTCCTCTGCATCAAACCAAGAGCTAGTCGGTGTTTCTCGAATAGCTCTTTACCGAGTGGTTTGGTAAAGATGTCTGCAACATTTTCTTTGCTATCACAATGCTGCAGTGTGATGTCACCAAGTAACACTCTTTCTCTGATGAAGTGCTCTCTGACATCAATGTGCTTTGTCCTGGAGTGATATACTGGATTTTTGGCCAATGCTTGAGCCGATTGATTATCACAGTATATTGTTGTTGGCTTTGACTCATCAAAGTAATCTGTTTCTGACAATAGTCTTCTGAGCCATATAGCTTCACATGCACCTGTAGTGAGTGCTCTATATTCTGCTTCAGTCGAAGACAAAGAAACAGTTGGCTGTTTGTTTGACAACCATGATATAGCACCTTGACCAAGGAAAAATGCATATCCCTATGTCGATCTCCTGGTCTCATGATCTCCAGCATAGTCACTATCACAGTATCCATGCAACCGTGGATGACTTCCTCTGTATTCTATCCCAAATTGTCTTGTACCTCTGATGTATCTCAAGACTCTTTTGGCTGCATTCCAGTGAGACTATTTTGGATTATCCATAAACTGTGCTAGTGAGCTTACTGCATAACAAATATCTGGCCGTGTGATTGTCAGATATATAAGAGATCCAATGAGTTGCCTGTAGTATCTGTCATTGACTGTAGGCTTTTCTGAATCTTTAGTAAGTTTCAAACTCTGTTCCATGGGAGTGGCTGCAATCTTGCAATCTGCCATATGAAACTTCTTCAGGAGACTGTCAACATACTTGAGCTGACTCATGAATGTGCTATCTGAATCTCTCCAGAACTCAATTCCAAGACAATAGTGCATAAGTCCAAGATCTTTCATGTCGAATTCTGCAGATAAGTCTTGTTTTAGTTTTCTGATGAAGCTATCCTTGCTTCCTGTCACAATGAGATCATCTACGTACAAAAGTGCAATAGTCATATCTTCCCCTTGAACTTTGTAGTAGAGAGTATGATCTGCATTGGACTTCATGTATCCCAGATCAGCAAAATATTTGTCAATTCTGCTGTACCAACTTCTGGGTGCTTGCTTTAAGCCGTAGAGACTTTTCTTGAGATGGCAAACCTTGTTCTCTTGTTCTGGTTCAACATAACCGGCTGGTTGTTGCATGTAGACTTCCTCGTCTAGATAACCATTGAGAAATGCATTCTTGACATCGAGCTGATACACATTCCATTTGCTGAGTGTCGCTAGTGATATCAAGAACCGTATGGAATCCATCTTTGCTACTGGAGCATAAGTCTCATCATAATCTTGACCATATTGTTGTGCAAATCCTTTTGCAACTAATCTGGCTTTGTATCTCTGAATACTGCCATCTGGATTGTACTTCACTTTGTATACCCATTTGTTGGCTATGGCCTTCTTTCCTGGTGGAAGGTCGCATAATTCCCAAGTGTTATTTTTATACAAAGCATCCATTTCTTCATTCATAGCAGTTTGCCATTCTGGCTTATCTACTGCGTCTTCGAAGTACACTGGCTCTTCGGTAGCCATGATGGTAGTCATAAGAGCATAGTTGGTGGTTTCCACCTGAATTGCTTTGCCTTTTTGAGCATATGTCAATCTGGCTGGTGGTCTGCTTTCCCTAGCAGACTGTCTGAGCTGCTGTGGCACTGATTGGGGTGTTGCTGGCAATTCTTGCTCTTCTTCATCAACCTGTTCTGTAGGTGACTGTGAAGTCGATGCTTCTATCTTCGGTGTAGGTGAGGTTTTCCATTCTGAATCCTCATCGAAGATTACATCTCTGGAGATAATGACTTTGCGGTTGATGGGATCATACAATTTGTATGCTTTGCTTTCTTCACTGTAGCCAACCATGATGCATTTGCATGACTTCGCATCCAATTTCCTGCGATGATCATCATGTATGTGGGCATATGCTATGCAACCAAATATGCGGAGATGCCCAATGCGTGGCTTGTCTCTTGTGAATGCTTCATAAGGAGTCATACCTTGTATCGGTTCGGTAGGAAGCCGATTAAGCAAGTAGTTAGCTGTAGCTATTGCTTCTGCCCAATACTGATTCGGAAGATGCTTTTCACTAAGCATTGCTCTAGCACTGTTTGCTAAAGTCCCATTCTTCCTTTCAGCTATTGCATTTTGCTGAGGAGTATCTGCACATGTGAATTGTCTTCGAATACCGTGAGTTTTGCAAAAGTTCATGAATGCTGAAGACATGTATTCACCTCCTTTGTCTGATCTCATGACCTTGATCTTTCTGCCTGTTTGGTTTTCTACCATGGCTTTGAATTCTTGAAATCTGGCAAACACTTCAGATTTCTCTTTCAGAAAATAGACCCAACAATATCTACTGTAGTCGTCGATGAAGGTCAAGTAATAAAGTGAACCATTGATGCTGAGGGTCTGGGCATAACCCCATACATCTATATGAATTAAATCAAGAATACCTCGTGCACGAGAGGTACTTCTGACAAAGTTGGTTCACTTTTGTTTGCCGAAGCAGCATGCTTCACAAACTTTTCCAAGAAATTGTAGCTTTGGAATCCCAATTGCCATATTTTGATTCCTGAGATCTAACAAGTACTTGAAGTTGACATGACCATATCTCTTGTCCCATTTTGCAGATAGTGGCATCTGTTGCATTTGAGCTGACATGGCATGCTTATCTGGTACTGTAGCTAGCATCCTGTATAAGCGTCCTTCCTTGACACCTTTTGCTACTAGCTGACCTCTTTTGGATTTGTCTCTGATAGTGCATTCATCACCGTCGAAGATGACTTTGTAGTTGTGTTCCGTCATTTGACCTACTGACAAAAGGTTCTTACTAAGCTTTGGAACATAGAGCACATCTTTGACTAATCCTTTTGTACCAGTGAAATTGTTCATAGGGATAACACCTGTCCCTTGAACCGGATTCGGTGTATTGTCTGTTGTGTAGATGACATTCTTTTGACCTTCTAATGGCTTCATTTCTGTGAACCATTCCTGATGATTTGTCATATGAGATGATGCACCGCTATCGATGTACCAAGGATTCTGTTCCACTTGGTCGACTTGATAGCTGAAATCCTCTTTGGGATTGAAATCAATGTCTTGGTGCATTGTATCAGTCTGATGCAATTCCTCACTTGCAAGAAACATATTGCCATGTTCATTTGCAAAATGACTGTGACTAGAATGTCCACCACGATGATTTCCTCTTCCTCGGTCGATTACTGCTGGATTGACCACCTTGGTCATACTGCTTCTTGCGGCAATCTCTTTCATAGTGTCCAAACTTGTGACAATAGTTGCATTGAATGTTTGACACATTGGTGGATGCATTCCCTCGTCCTTGGAATCTTCCTCGGTTGGAATGATTTCCTCTTTGCTGATTTTGATGTTGCTGAGGATGCTGCTGATGCTGATGCTGATTCTGACTTTGATTTTGTTGATGATGATGACCACTTTTCTGATATGATCTACCTCTGTTTTTGCCTTTGCCTCTGCTTCTGTCTGAAGCTGTGAATGCCTGATCATTAGAATGACCTTTACGTGCTTGAATGGCCTGAGTCCTGAGTTCTTCACCAAGTAGAACTGACTGAAGTTCTTCCAGTGTTGGAATTTGCCGTTGGATGGCAATACTCTAGACTAGATTCTCATATCCTTCTCCTAGTCCATTCAGGATTACTTGAACCATTTCTGTGGGATTCATAGTCTCTCCTGCTGCTGCAAGTTGTGATTGTTGTAGTCTTTGATGTGGAGTACATAAGCATGACCGGTTTCACTGCTATTGCGGAAACTCTGGTTGATCTGGTTTCTCAGGGTGAGAATCCTGGATGTGTTCTTGGACTCGCAGAGAGCTGCGAACATATCCCATGCTTCTTTTGATGTCTTGACTGTGTTGAGTTGTCCTAGCATGACATCTTGCACATTCTGCTTGATCAGGTGATAGGCATACTTGTCTTTCTTATCCCATTCTGCTTGAGCTCGGGCAATGGCAGGATCTGCTACTGGTGCGGAAACTGTTTGTGTAGATGTAGATCCTGATGTAGATCCCGTTGCTGGTGCTGTGACAACAGATGGAGTAGAGCTACTGGTGGCTGGATCGGCCAATGGTCTAGGTATGGATCCATCGACATACTCCCATTTGTCCTGAAGCACAAGAATGGTCTCCATTCGGTATTTCCATGTACCGTAATTGGAGTTGTCTAACTTAGCAGATGCCTCCAGATTGAGGTTGCTAGTCGACATGGTGCAAACAATGTACTCAAAAAAATGTCCTGGAAAACTCTGTATGAATCAACTGCAAATACACTGAAGATGCCAAGTGTAATCTCTGTACTGTCGATGAAGATAGAACTGCAGTAAATAAGATCTGACCTGTGTTACAAGGCTTGTGGCAGTGATGCCGGGAATAGCCAAGAGGCTTTACAAGGCTGAAAAAATGATGTGCACGATGCCGTGAGATAGCCAAATAGGCTTTACAATGGTGGCATGTGTGTGTGAAATCAAGTGCTACCTGCCCACTGAACCAAGCTGCAATGCCTCTGAACTCTGAAGTCTGCTCACTGAACTAATGAACGTAAGGTTTCAGGTAATGTAATGATGTGAAATCGGATGTGAGCGTATGGACTGACTCCGAGTAGGTACTAGTCGGGAATTTCAGGCATGGCTTAGATTGGCAACTTGGGGAATTCAAAGCGTCCCCTCTATGGCGATCTAGTCTACTCTGATCTAGATCTAAACCAACCGTCGATCGATGAAAGAGCAGCAAATAATTCCTTTTACTTTGTTCTTTTTAAGTGCTGGGTCAGATGCGTCGATGTAGAGGCAAATGTGCGTGAAGGGAGTGGTTTTGTTGGCGAGGCTTAAATGTGAGTGTAACTTGCACCAAAATGTGCGCATGATGTAACGAGCGCGTAGAGCACAAAAAATCGAGCGACTTTCCTTTTTGGAGCACCCTCAAAATCTTCCTGGATCAAGAGATATGACTTGATCTAGGTGGAGTAGCAAAAGGAGTGCAAATGTGCTCAATGATGATGTGTCACTGTGAGTCACATGCAGTGATGATGTGGCACTGTGCTTAGCAAGAGGTGTGCCAGTGAAGCTCTGTGCTGAGGTGGCAGGAGTGTGCACATGCAGTGTGTGCACAGTGTGCCTGGCAAGAGACTGTGCCTGCAGAGGGTCAGTGCTGACTGGACTGCTGAGGTGGCACAGATGATGTCAGCAGGGTGACGTGGCACTGATGATGTGGCACTGATGACGTGGCTTGATGACATGGCAGATGACGTGGTAGTGCTGACGTGGCAGATGACATGGCAGTGCTGATGTGGCAGATGATGTGGCAGATGATGTGGCAGTGCTGACGTGGCAGATGACATGGCAATGCTAACGTGGCAGATGATGTGGTAGTTTTGACGTGGTAGTGCTGACGTGGCGGATGATGTGGCAGATGACATGGCAGTGCTGACGTGGCACTGTGGATAAGGGTGCCACGTGGCTGATCCTTGACCACACCTGTGTGTGTGGTGACCCTGGGTGGATAAGATTGGTGATAAGGCCACGTGTCTCTTTCTGGGAAGCCGAAATCTTTGAAAGATTCTGACGGAATCTTCGAGATTCCGTCTTCCTGCGGATTTCCGTCGACTTCGAAGTTCTGTGAGGCTTGGTGAGGCGGTTGACACGCTGATCGTCCCTACTAGTTGCTAGTCCCTGCTTGTTGAGAGGCAGCTATGGGGCGCTGCTCGCTGTCAGTCTCGCTGGGAAGAAGAGCTTTCCGTTGAAGACTCACCTCTTGCGTTGCTGCTATGAGACGACACACTTTCCGCAGTCGTCGTGACACAGAAATAACTAGAAAAGCTTCAGTTGAGCTACCTTTCTTGGTTTTGGCGCTCATCTGTATCCGTTTTCGTATATTTTAAGCAGTGGTTGAAGTCTAGCGGAGCACAGAGAGACCATGGAGCGATGACGATGGAGCTCCCCGCAGCTAGTTCTTCGCAAAGTAGCCGCAGCTAAGCACTCATCACTCTTCGGAAGCCAATTGATCATGGATGACTGTCCAGAAGGCAACTTCTACTGCAGAAGCGGCAACGGGACAAATTTGGCAAGGAAGAGCTGTTGCGCAGAAGTTGACGATTCTATTGAGAAGAGTGTGGAAGCGATTCCGACCTTTCTCTATTTGAGAGAGACGATGCCGCAGCTGGTGGACTATGGATGTTCAAACTGGTGAGCTATCAGCCGTTGTTGGAGCTGCCTTAGGGAGGCTCATCGAGGGAGCGTGCTAAAGGAGTCGGTCGCTGGCACTTCCGTGGTTGTTGTTGATGTGTCGCCTTGGACTGCTTTGGCTGTAAGAAGCCGCCTTTGTAGATAAGTCTCCTTTGGACTGGAGGCGACTACTCATGCAGCAGCAATTCTCTCAGCATACACAAGAAATCTCGAGCTGAATTGAACCTTGCAATCTCTCATAGAAACTCTATCTCAAGCTCGAGGAGTCGGATTCCCGAGTTTTCTAAATCAAATCGAAGGTGGAGAAGAGCTCTACGCTGAGGGCTAGAGAAACGAGGAAGGTGCCTCACGGAGAGGGATTGTGCCTTGATGGAGCAAGGGCTTACGCTTTCTCTCACGGAAAAAATCTCAAAGCTCTCTCTCACTCAATGGACGGAAATTCCTCTCAACTGGACGGAAATTTCTCTCAATGGAAGTGAAGGGAAGGATCTCACAATCACTCAAGAGAACTCTCAAGAAACTCAATGTCTCAGCAGAAGACAAGGGAGCTCTGATACCATGACAAAATATGAAGAGGGGAGAGGAGAAGAGTGGAGATGAGGAGAGAGGGCACAGCTAGAGAGCACACCACAAATGACTAACTGTACACTAGAATTAGTTGAAAAAATAGAATATATACAAACCCTTTTAGGGTTAGGGTTAGGGGATCTAACCCTTTCCTTTATAGCACTCTATAAGGTTAGTGCTATGCACATATGATCACGTGATGGTGCTATGCACACATGATCACATGATGTTGAGCATGAACTCTCAACAAATTCTGAGAGGACCTCTACTATAAATACAAGAAAACACTATTTCATATCTTTTCTTTAACAAGATCATACGATATTAGTGTATCAAATAATAATTAAAGTAAAATAACGTTATTTACATTCGTAGGTTCCACATAAATCGTATTATTCAAGAGGTCCATAAACTTTGTATTGGGGTTAGCATCATTAACATGGAAACTGAAATTCTAACTCTTAGTGCCTTGAAATAAATAATAAAGAACTTTAGATAGTATTAACTAATTATACATACCTCTTCTATAAAAGTTTGCTCGTTGACTAAACCTAGGTTGTAATCATCATATTGATCCGGCATTAAAATAAAATTCAAAATTAGATATGCTAAAATTTAAGTATTAAATAAGTTAAAACATATGCCTCAGGTATAATGAAGATAAGATGGTAAGAAAAAGAACCATTACTTTAAAAAATAGCAAACCTATAGTGGTCACGAACCTAAAGTCTTGGAGAACTTTCTATGATCAACTCTAGGATATAAACGCCGACATCCTCTTCCTATGTCAAAAAAGTAGATATATAAAGTTTAATATAATGATTACATTTATTATAAAGGAAAAATATCAAATTTTCATACCTATACAGAAGTAATAACATGATATTTTAATTCAATCAAGGTACCTCTACAATTGGGCATTCCAACTGTGTTCAAGAAGTGGGACATCCAAGGAAGCCCCATCGTTTTCCTTCATAAGATTTTGAATTTCAATTAGTATACATATCTTTGCAATAAATCAGATATATATATATATATGATATTATTATAGTTATAAGATACTAGTGCCAACAATGGGCTTGGAGAAGATGAGTTTTTGCCCTTCTTCTTCTTCTGATACTTTCTCTTAACATCCAAATTAAACTTGTAGCCCCAAAAACTAAGGGCTTTATCTCAGAGTAATGCTTTTTAATAGTTGATTTTTTTTTTTTTGTTCCATTTTGTTGTGTCTCAAATTCACTATAGATGAATCCTTGAACCAATTTTGCACAATACGATAGTTAGATTCATTACTTGTTGTTGATCAAGAAATTATGTACTCAAAAATACATTACCATATAGCTTACTTTTGTCACGGTATTTTTGAGTAGGCAGTCTAAATATTTGATCATATGATGGTGCATCTACTGAAGAGCTCTGTTCACTTACTTGGTTATCTAATGTTGATCCCAATGAAGCAAGCTCACCAACTGAGTTTTTTGGACTATGGTTTTGACTACAATCTTGCATAATTTTTTGTAAATCTGGATTTTTTAAAACCATGCTTTGAAAATGAGCAAAGAAATGATTAAGGTTAGAAGAGTCCATTGTTTAGTACTTCAAAAGACCTGCATTCATTCATAATAAGAAAATATAGGTTAATAAGTGTTTATTAACACACATAGAAATTCCTATGTAAGCTTAAATACATAAAAACCAACAATGTCAAGTTGATTGTTAATCTCTTACCATTTTGTATTACTTGTAAGATCATATTGTAATACCTATGAGATGATCATGTATGCCACATGATTGGTAAACATCTGGCTTCACCATTCATCATCACTTTTCTAGACTTTTTTACTTTAAAATTTAATAGAACTTTTACACAATGACTCCAATTGTAAAATGCATTATCCTCTCTATCCACCTTCCATTCATCATGACATTGAGGTTTCAACATTATCCTACTACCTATAGGCAAGGGGATGAATTTATGAAGTAATGAGCTTGTTGGCCTTACACAATCCCAATTGTACAGAACATGGTCTCTTTGCAGGACACTCATGCTAGTAGTATCATCCACAAATAGAGACTCATGGCCACTTTCTTTAGTGATACATTGTCTATAATAGTCAGCATTAAAGAATAACTTAAACTTCCCTTCATACTGGATGGAGAAAAAAGATTTGGTCTTTGCTTTCCAATTTGTGTTTCAAGATCACCTTCATCAACCTTAACAACCATATGATCCCCATTACTATAAATCTCACTTTTGTACAAAACCCTTCTATATATCATCACTTGTATCGACTTCAGGCTGTCATCATAAATTCCCAAGAATTTTTCAACATAATGTAATTCCTCTACAGTTAAATCTCTCTATTTTCTTTTATCGCTATCCCTTTTTTCATCGAATCTCTTTCACATGGAAAAGTAGTTTGAGCATAATTGATGCACCTATTTCACAAGTCTTGTGGTTTTACTATAGAAGAAACTTCTACAAGACCATGTTCATGCCAATCACAACATTCACATGACTCAAAATCATCCATATTATATCCACAAAGAGATCTAAGTGTTTTATGCATATCTTTGAGCATTCTTTTATAAGGCATATGACCATCTTTATCATTTTGTATGGAACAAAAAGCTTCACTAAAAATCTTTCTTCTATGATATTGCGCATATGTAATCTCATTATTTAGATTGTTAGAAGAAATGTTCACATAGGAGGAGACTTCTCACTAAAAAATATAGCACCAAAATATATCATGTAGCCCATGCCTAATGACATCATCCAACATTTCTACAAACCTAGCAACATGCTCTAATGGATATGAATTTGGTCCGAATATCTCCTCCTTGTGAACTCTCCAAGAAAGTAACAAAGTTCTCACAACTTTCATGTTCTCCTTTGACCATCCATTGTCACGGATAAAGTTATAAAAGCTATGTGCGATGTCGATCAAGAGAATACCCAAATCATGCATTTGCTTTGATATATCTTTGATAACACATAGAATGTATGGCAAACACCATTGTGTGAACTTTTGGTTTTCCTCTGCTTTAGAAAGGTCATGATATTTATTGGGAGTATGTGGCCATCGGCCATTACAAATAGAGGCAGGAGAAGATTTGAAAGCTACTTGGGTACAAGAGTCAATTCTCTTTTTCATTTCATTTGTGGCTTCTTTCATTAGACTAGATATATATTTACTAAATAAGTTTAGTGATAATATATGCATTGTATCATACACCAAATCTAGTGATAAATTAAAGCCATATAGATCATACAACCTCCAAAGGATTGACTCACCTGATAAACCTGCTACTTTTAATTTGGATTCTCTTTCCAATTGTGTGCAAACTCTCTTCACTTATGATAAAGCGTATACCATTTTAGATACTGCTCTTTTGGGAGGTGGATGCCTTCCTTGATATCTATTTCTATCATATAGATTGCGTCCTTGAAATAATGGATTACTAGAATCCAAAGTTGTGTGAGCTTTGTCTCTATGACAAAAATATTGACCTCCATCTTTAAAAAGTCTTATTTTGCATTGAGCAAGATGATCTCCTATTATCATCATTACCATGCCATGTATTTTGCACTATTTAGAAGTTCAAGATGCATCATCAAAAATCATGTTTGTTGGATAACTGTATATTACATCAACTCCATCAATTAATAGACTCTCTAATTCACTCACTAGTGGTTTAAGAAAGGCACTAAAAACATCGCATGAGCTTCTAATTATTTTCTTGCAACTGAAGGGTATAAAGAGAACAGGTAGAACCCCCACAATGGATTTTCTTCTAGTGTTTAGAATATAAATTTCCACTACACCACAGTCTTTTTGGGTAGTTCATGATGCTTGAAAACCATCCCAATGTAATAACAATGCAAAGTTGTGAGGATCTCCCTTGTAATACTTCCTTTCACATTTGATTGGGAAGTGACACTCCGTGCAGATGAAGTTGTATATTTTCTCTTTCTCATTCCAACCACATTGTAGAGTTCTTGACATTGCACTTCTAGGGAATGCAGCATATGCTTTCTTGCAATGTGAGGTTTCACATACTACAGGTAGCTCATAAAGGGAATTGGGATTCCAAAAATCTTGAACATCACATGTTGTCCCGCGATGCCATTTGACTTTTCATGCATTCTCCTCCCTAGCTTTTGCTTTTAGCTTATGATCTTGCCCGTAACCCTTGCCTGCTCACTCTTGCCTCCGACCTCCCCCTCCCACCTGTCCATCCTCTCCTACATTGTTTGTTTGCACCTATAAGACTTGTTGCATCTCCCTATCCATCTCAAGGTAAGAATTCCTCTCTACCCCTTCTATTTCAAGTTTGTTTGGTTTATTTGTATTTCTTTCTATCTCCTCTTGTTTCCCTTCCTCTACCTTCCCTTTCCCTTCCTTTCTCTAAAGTTTCTCTCCTCCTTTCTTTTCCTTTTATTTCTCTAAAGGGTGAACCAATACATGAAAAACAATCATGAAAGAGAAGAGTATGAAAGTTCTACCTATTGCTTTTGTGCTTTCTCCTTGTTTGTAGGCTTCTCTTTGTCTCCTCAATCCATACCCTTTGGAATGTTGCTTCTCCAAACTCCTCCTTTCACCAATTAGTTTTCTTAAAATGGCATGTTTCCTCTCTTTTATAGGGTAATAAACAGGAAACACTTCCTCTTCCAAGCGTGATCATTCGGTGCCAGGACACGTACTTTCCAGGTAACAACTTGCTTCCTCTCTTTTTCTGTTTTTATTTTTGTGAATACATTGGCCTATAGCTAATGCCTTAAGCACTAGCTGTAGTGATAGGTGTAGGAACTTTCTCCTTTCTCCTCTCTTTCTTCCTCTCTATCTCTCTTTTCTCCTCTCTATTCTCTCTTTTTCCCCTCAATTTTCTCTCTTTTCTGCTCTCTTCTCTTATTTGCTCTCTATCCCTCTTTTCTCCTCTCTTTTTCTCTCTTCGCTCCTCTCTTTTCTCTCTTTTCCCTCTCTTTCTCTCTTTTTCTACTCTCTTCTCTTATTCCCTCTCTTCTCTCTTTTCCCCTCTCTTTTCTCCCTTTTCTCCTCTCTTTTCCCTCCCTCTTTTCTCTCTCTTCTCCTCTCTCTTTTCCTCTTCCATACTCTATTTTGCTTCACTCCTCTCCTTTTCCCTTTTTCTTATTTTCACATCCTCTTGAACCGCTCTCTTTTCCCCTCTTTTTCCCCTCTCTTTTCTCTCTTTTACTTTCTCTTTCCCCCCTCTCTTTTCCCTCTTTTCCCTCTTTTCCCCCTCTTTTCTCTCTTTTCCTTTCTCTTTTCCCCCTCTCTTCTCTCTCTTTTTCCCCTTTCTTTTCTCTATTTTCTCCTCTCTTCTCTTATTTCCTCTCTTTTCTCTCTTTTCCCCTCTCTTTTCTCTCTTTTCACCTCTCTTTTCCTTCTTCCCCCCCTCTCTTTTCTCTCTTTTTCCCCTCTCTTTTCTCCTATCTTCTCTTATTTCCTCTCTTATGTCTCTTCTCTCCTCTCTTTTCTCTCTTTTCTCCTCTCTTTTCCTCTGTTATCTCCTCTCTTATCTCTCTTCTTCTCTCTTTCTCCCCTCTCTTTTCCTCTCTTTCCCTCCCTTTTCTTGCCTTCTCTTATATCCTCTCTTCTCCCTTTTCTTCTCCTCTCTTCTCTTATTTCCTCTCTTTCCTCTCTCTTCTCCTCTCTTTTCCCTCCCTCTTTTCCCCTCTCTTTTCCCTCTTTCTCCCCTCTCTTCTATCCTCTCTTTTCCTCTCTTTCTCCCCTCTCTTTCCCTCTCTTTTCCACTCTTCTCTTATTTCCTCCCTTCTCCTCTCTCTTCTCCTCTCTTCTCTTATTTTCACTCTTTTCTCCTCTCTTTTCCTCCGTCCCTCTTTTCATCTTCTCTTATTTCCTTTCTTTGTCTCTTTCTGCCCTCTTTTTCCCCTCTCATTCCTCTTCTCTTTTCTTCTCTTTGCCCCTTCTCTTTCCCTTTCTTTTCCTCTCTTCTCTTATTTCCTCTCTTCTCCTCTCTGCTCTTATCTCATCTCTTTCCTCTCTCTTCTCCTCGCTTTCCCCCCCCTCTTTTTCCCTCTCTTTCCCTCTTTCTCCCTCTCTTCCATCCTCTCTTTTCCTCTCTTTCTCCCCTTTCATCTCCTCACTTCCCTCTCTTTTCCTCTCTTCTCTTATTTACTCTCTTCTGCTCTCTTCTCTTATTTCCTCTCTTTTCCCTCCCTCTTTTCCTCTTCTCTTATTTCCTTTCTATCTCTCTTTCTCCCCTCTTTTCCCCCTCTCGTTCCTCTTCTCTTTTCTCCTCTCGTTTCCCTCTTTTCCCCATCTCTTTTCTCCTCTCTTCTCTTTTCTCCTCTCTTATCTCTCTTTTCTCTTCTCTTATTTCCTTTCTTTTCTCCTCTCTTTTCCCTCCTTCTTTTCCCTCTCTTCTCCCCTCTGTTTTCCTCTTCCATCCTCTCTTTCACTTCACTCCTCTCCTTTTCCCTTTCTCTTATTTTCACATCCTCTTGAACCCCTCTCTCTTTCTCTCTTATTTCCTCTCTTTTCTCTCTTATTTCCTCTCTTTTTTTCTTTCCTATCTCTTATTTTCTCTTCTCTTATTTCCTCTCTTTCTCTCTTTCTCCCCTCTTTATCCCCTCTCATCCCTCTTCTCTTCTCCCTCTTGTTCCCCTCTCCTTTCTTTCTTTTCATCTTTCTTTTCCCTCTTTTTCCCTATAATAGTCCACTACATAGTGGGGTTTTATATGATCTATGAGAATTTATTCTATGAGTTTTGAGCATATTATGTCAAAAGTCACCTATCATGCCCATAGTTTTGGTAGAGCAGGTTTACGACAGACCACAAAAATGATTTGTAGTCCACTTTTTTAGTCTCTTGGTGATGATGAGTATTGAAAGACTCAAAGGAGAGAGAGAGTCCTCTCAGTGACACTATGTCTAGAGCAAGCAGACAACCAATGGCAAGTGAACACACAACAATGTCCTTTGATGAAACACACATCAATGGACAATATTACCTCACAACAATGATATCAATGTAACACCATAATGAAATATGCCAACATACACGGGAACACCCATACTATGTGAGACAAGGAGAAGACTCCCTCTCTTTTCTCTCCTTTCTCCTCTCTTCTCTTATTTCCTCTCTTCTCTCTTTTCTCCTCTCTTTTCTCTTCTTTCTGCTCTCTTTTCCCTCCCTCTTTACCCCTCTCTTTTCCCTCTTTCTCCCCTTGCTTTTCCTCTTCCATCCTCTCTTTTCCTCTCTTTCTTCTCCCTCTTTTCCTCTCTTTCTCTCTCTTTTCCTCTCTTCTCTTATTTCCTCTCTTCTCTCCTCTTATTTCCTCTTCTCTTATTTCTTCTCTTTCTCCTCTCTTTCTCCCCTCTTTTCCCCCTCTCTTCTCTCTTTCAGTATCTCATCTTCTTTCAGCTTTTCAAAAACATATAGCATAGCAAATAACCAAGAGAGGGGTACATTATAATCTCTTCATAAAACATAACAAATATCCAAGAGGGGTTACAACATAATCACTTCTTAGAGCATAAAAGATATCCAAGAGACTCGCTCCCCTACTCCTCGCTCCTTAAGGACTCGTTCCACCCCTCACTCTAGCTCTGCTCCTCCATCTACCGCACATCCTTCAGACTTTGTTTATCTCGAGGATCTTTCCTACAGAGTGAACAATATTTGGGGACATCATACAAGACAATGATGGGAAGGTGCTCACAAGATACATGAGGAGGTTGGTGAGCACCCAGTTCCCCAAGGATATATTCAAACCTTGGAGCCAAAAGGACAATAAAGCCAAGAATGCCATCATAGATGCCATCAAGAGACAATTTTTAAATCCTAAAGGGTATTTGTTTGATTGAAATTCCATGCTTACTTGCATGGGGGAGCTCCTTAAGTCTCATAGATGCAAATTAAGGGATGTTGTTAAGGAGGGTAAGCACAAGCCAGGGTGAGCTGACCTGAAGGATTGGAAGAGAGTGAAGAAGGATTACAAGGAGAATCCACATGCGTTTGAGCCTCAGCGGAGGGTGGCAAGGATACACCCAGAGATTGTAGGTCCTTCGTACCTCGAGAGTGGTGGCACAACGTGGGTTTTTGGTTCCCAGATTTAAGTGGTATGGGCATCGATATGAAAGTAAGTATATAACAACAAAGTGTTGATATGGATGTCAGTATTGTCATTAGTATATACCGATGCCCATACCAATGAAACATGGGTTTTCTAAAGGTTTTGGGTTTTGGGTTTTGGGGGGCCTTGGGGGGCATGGGAGATTTTGGAGGGTGAATGGGTGTTTGGAGGGCTTTAGGGGGGATCTAGGCCCTGAGGTGTTTGGGGAAAGAGAGGGGATTAAGGGTGGGGTAAGGGGGGTTGAGGAATTTAGAAGTTTGGGTGTTTGACTTGACTTGGGGGGATGGTTTTGGATGTGTTCGCATGGAGAGGATGACTAGTGATAGCTCATTAGATAGGGGGCCATCTCTCAGGATTTTGGAGTGGCTTTGTGAGAGATTGCCTTATCCTTGCATGCATTACAAGTGAGGGGTTCGTCATCAATGCCATATTGTCATGTGCCACTTGCAGATGTATGAGAGGCACCAGAGGCACCACCAAAAGAGGATATTGGTTGAAATGCTAGTGCATCATTGGTATGTGGGGGTTAAAGGTCACTGTGCCTTAACCCCGGTTATGTACAATACTCAAACACATATATAAATGAATGAAAAAGAAGATTAGGGTGGTTCTGCACCCACCAAAACTTGTGTGGCTCTCTGTCTCTCTCTCTCTCTCTCTCCTTCTTCCGTTCTTGCTTCCGTTGAGAGCACTCTCAACTGGTATCAGAGCTCGAGTGATCTAGCTGAGCGTGCGTGAATGCTTGAAGCTCAGCAGCTCTGTGGGAGGAAGGAGAAGCTCTGTGGGAAGCTTTGTGGGTGACTTTACTTGCATCCGAGTGTGCAGAGACCTTGGAGGAACCTTTGGAAAAGTCACTTTGGCTTTGCGAAGTGATTTTGAGAGCCTGTTAAGAGCTTTCAAAGAAAAAGTCGTTTTTTGAGCTTTTCCCTGTTCCGTTCGATGACAGAGACTCCATATTGACTTGTAGAGGCAACTATTGCTTGCTTTTGGTGTCCACTTCACTTCAGGAGCTTGGAAACACCTTCATTCTTGAATCTGGGATCATTTCATTGGATTTCTGACTCACTATGTCAGTTCTTGCGTTTTTTGCCCGGGTGTTGGAACTCAAGTTTGGAGCAACCATTTGCAGATCTGTCAGTTCCGGTGGACTCAGGAGGTCCTAAAACTTCTATGTTGCTCATCATTCGCACTCCGGTGGAGTTTACAGATAGCTCTGTTTCCAAAAACGTTTTTCAGTCCGTGTGTTGGACCCAGTGATTGAGACCACGGTTTCCAAAACCGTCTGTCCCATTGCGTTTCGGACGCTCAAAAACCCCTACCTATTAATTCTTTCATGATTCGGTGGAGGATTTTCAGAGTTATAAATCTCTGTGTATTCGATTTCGTCTCTCTGTTATGCATTTTTCATACTAAGGTTTTGAAACCTTAGATTTATGCCACATGGCAGTGGATAAGTGTTGACTCCCATTTCTCACTCATTGGTTGGGATTTTGGAGTTCTGGCAGAAGAGAGATATTTGCAGATTTTCTTGCTGAGTCCGATTATGCAATGGCGCCCATGTTTTGAAGCATCTCAGGTTCTATTTTCAGTAGTGCTCATTACCGTGGGACTATGATTTCTTGAGCATACCTTATGCAGATCACTCTGGTTGCAGGCAGTGTGCACTCATTCATGGTGTGCATTGGGTTGCAATGGATGATTTATAGGCCATTTGGATGCATTGCGGTCCTTGTTGGATGCGCTGATAGGCCCAAATTGCCTTGTGGGATGCTATTTTTTATGGACGCTTTGCACATGGATGCTATTTTATGCTGAGGGACAGCTTTGAAACATTGCAGGTGATGCACTGATAGTGCTATGCTCTCTTGGATGAGACATTATTGATGAATATGCCAGTGGACAGTGTTTATGCTTGAGTCATTTGGCACTTATTGGCATTTTCTTTTGGGCCAGATTTGCTCATATGGATGCATAGTATATGCACATGAGTCAGATGCTTTGAGTTTTGAGTTTTGGTGATATTTCACTCTATTGTGGCATACACATTTGGGTGCACCTGGTATTTGGTGTGATTCTCTCTTGCAGGCACTAGCATTTGGCATTTTGTTTCATTTGCATCATGGCATCCTCTTCCATGCCTGAAAAGGAGTTTTTCAGCATTAAAAAGTTTGATGGGACAAACTTTTCTTTGTGGAAAGAACAAATAAGGGATGTGCTTATTCAAAAGAAGCAGATTAAACCCTTGGCAGGGATTGAAGCTAAGCCTGCAAATATGTCTGAGGATGATTGGAATGAGTTGGATGCATTAGCAAAGTCTACTATTAGACTTCATCTTGCAGAGTCAGTTTATTTCACAGTAGTAAATGAGCAGACTACGGAAGATTTGTGGAAGAAACTGTGTGCCACTTATGACAAGAAAACTGCCTCTAATAAAGTTTACCTCATGAAGAGGTTGTTTGAGCTGCAGATGAAGGAAGGGGTCTCCATTGCTTCTCACTTGAATGAATTCAATATTATTTTCAGCCAGCTTCAGGCTCAGAAAATGAATTTTGATGCGGAGACTAAGGCAATATTTCTCTTATGTTCATTGCCATCCTCATGGGATACCTTCCGTACAGCTATTAGTAACTCTGCACCTGGTGGAGTACTGAAATTTGATGATGTTGTGGGTAGCTTGTTGGCAGAGGAGATTAGACGGAAGTCTATGGATGGCAACAAGCAGGATGCAGCCTTAAATGTGCAAAGGGGTAGATCACAGTTTAGGGGGAAGTCCCAAGAAAGAGGGAAGTCTCGTAGCAAATCCAAGGCGCGAAACATTGAGTGTTACCACTGTGGCAAGAAGGGCCATATGAAAAAGGATTGCTACAAGCTGAAAAGAGAGCAAAAGGATAAGAAAAAGAATGCAAATTGGGGTGCAAATCAAAAGGAAGAGAGTCCAAGGGAGGACAAAGGAAAAGTGAAGATCGAGGAGATCAATGCAGTCATACATGATAGTGACAATGATGTTCTCTTCATGTCTAGTTTATCTGCAGAGTTGCTTACCACTTCCGATGATGCATATTCCCACGATTGGATTTTGGATTCTGGTGCTTCATTCCATGTTACTCCCCATAGGGAATGGTTCTCCACTTATGACAGTGGAAAGACAGGTTGTGTGCATCTTGGAAATGACTATGCGTGTGACATAGTGGGAGCAGGTGACATGAAGTTTTCTTTTACAAATGGGTCTGCATTTGTTTTGAAACATGTGAGACATGTGCCTAAGCTAACCAAGAGTCTTATTTCAGTGGGTCAACTAGATGATGCTGGTTTTCACACCACTTTTGGCTTTCAGAGTTGGAAAATTCAAAAGGGCTCTATGCTTTTGGCCAGGGGTGCCAAGTGTGGGACTTTGTATCCCTTACATGTATCAGGGGTATTTGATCATGTTGTTGCAATAACCGAGCAGCCAAGCACTTCTTTGTGGCATTGCAGGTTGGGGCACATGAGCCAAAATGGAATGAAACTCTTATGCCGTTTGGGCTATGTACCGCATTTGAGTTTCTCTGATTTTGAATTTTGTGAGCATTGTCTCTATGGGAAGCAGACTAAATCAGCCCATAAAAGAAGGGGAAAGAAAGAGTTTGAAATGCTTGATTTGGTGCATTCAGATGTATGTGGTCCCATGCCTACACAGTCATTAGGCGGGGCTGAATACTATGTGACATTCATTGATGATGCAACTAGGAAAGTGTGGGCTTATGCTATAGCTCAGAAGAGTGATGTGTTCCAGGTATTTCAGAAATGGCTGGCCTTGGTTGAGAATCAGTCAGGTAGAATGCTTAAATGCCTACGGACTGACAATGGTGGAGAGTATCTCTCTCATGACTTTCAGCATTTCTGTGATACACGTGGGATTAAGAGGGAGCTCACATCCCCTCGTACTCCAGAGCAAAATCCAGTTGCAGAAAAGATGAACCGTACCATTCAAGAAAGGTTGCAATGCATGCTTTCCAATGCAAGTCTTTCTGGTGGTTTTTGGGCTGAGGCAATGAAGACTGCAGTGCATGTGATCAATATATCACCTAGTAAGAGTTTGGATGGTGGTATTCCTGAAGAGGCATGGAGTGGCAAGAAGCCCTCTTACTCTCATTTGCGTATATTTGGGTGTGAGGCATATGCACATGTGCCAAAAGAGCTTCGAAAGACGCTAGATCCTAAGTCTAGGAAATGCATCTTTCTGGGTTATGGTGAAAGTGGAGAGATGGGCTATCGTCTCTGGGATCCAGAAGCAAAGAAGGTCATACGCAGCCATGATGTGGTCTTCAATGAGAAGAAGATGCATAAGGCACCCATGAGGGATGTGGAAATGAGGAGAATCACTTTCCAGGATGTGAATCCACCTGCATATGTTGATAGACAGCAAGCTGTCTATGCACCAAATGTGCAAGAAATGGTACAACCAAGTACTCCCACAGGTATACAATCAAGGGTAGATGATGGATCATCTATTGGTGGAAATGATGAGCCAAATGTGGCTGATATGCAAGTGGGACAGCAAGCTAAAATGCCCTTGAGAAGATCATCTAGAGTGTCTAGACCGCCTGATAGGTTTGTTCCAGGGGTAGACTATGTGATGCTTACTGATTGCGGGGAGCCTTCTTGCTACAGAGAGGCTATGATGCGTGAGGATCAATGCAAGTGGGAGTATGCTATGCAATCAGAGATGAGTTCACTTATGAAGAATAAGACTTGGGACTTGGTTTCTTTGCCACATGGAAAGAAAGCATTGCCATGTAAATGGGTCTACAAAATGAAGGTCACAAGTGATGATATGCCTAGGTACAAGGCCCGTTTGGTCGCTAAAGGGTTCAAGCAAGAGAAGGGTGTGGACTTTGATGAGATATTCTCTCCGGTTGTGAAGATGACCACACTTAGATGCATGCTTGGACTAGTGGCAGCAGAGGATATGGAGCTTATGCAGATGGATGTCAAGACAGCGTTCTTGCATGGGGATTTGCATGAGGAAATTTACATGGTGCAGCCGGAAGGCTTTGAAGAAAAGGGCAAAGAGCATTTAGTTTGCAAGCTGAAGAAGAGTCTCTATGGTCTTAAGCAAGCACCTAGAGAATGGTATCAGAAGTTTGATGCTTTCATTCGGTCCCAAGGTTTTAGAAGGAGTGAAATTGATCACTGCCTCTACACTAAAAGGGCTAAGGATAATAGCCTGATAATCTTGGCAGTATATGTGGATGATATGCTATTGGCTAGCAAGAATACTTATGAGCTAGATGCTTTAAAGGCCAAGTTGCATGAGGCCTTTGATATGAAGGATTTGGGACTTGCAGGTCATATTCTTGGTATGCGCATCATGCGTGCTGGGAGTAGGAAACTCCTTTGGCTTTCACAAAAAGAGTATGTTACAAAAGTATTGCAGCGTTTCAATGTAGAGGGGGGGAAGGCAGTGAGTACTCCATTGCCTCCATATGTGAAATTGAGTCATACACATAGTCCCAAATCAGATGAGGAAAGGGCCATGATGGCCAAGGTTCCTTATGCATCAGCAGTTGGGAGTCTTATGTATGCTATGATAGCTACTAGACCAGACATTGCATTTGCAGTGGGAGTTGTTAGCCGATATATGGCTAATCTAGGAAAGAGGCATTGGGAGGCAGTTAAGTGCATCATGAAGGGTACCAAGGAGATGTGCATTTGCTTTGGTAAAGGAGACATGCGTGTACTTGGGTACACAGATTCAGACTATGCAGGGCATGTGGATAGTAGGAGATCCACTTCTGGTTATGTGTTCACCTTTGTAGGTGGTGCAGTGTCGTGGATGTCTCGTGCACAGAAGTGCGTTGCTTTGTCTACCATAGAGGCTGAGTATGTTGCAGCCACAGAGGGTTGCAAGGAGGCTATATGGCTTGATCGGCTAGTGGGAGATTTGGGGATTCATACAGGTGTACCGACATTGCATAGTGATTCCATGAGTGCTATTCAGCTAGCACGAAATCCGGTCTTTCAGGCAAAGACCAAACACATTGAGGTCAAGTACCATTTCATCAGGGAGGTACTTGAGGACAAGCGCATAGAGATTGTCAAGGTTCATACAGATGATAACCCTGCAGATATGCTAACGAAGAGTCTACCTAGTCAGCGGTTTGAGTATTGTCGTGTATTGATGGGCATTGGATAGTATGCTCACTGGTTGTTCTCCCTTAAAGGCACATTGTCCTTTAAGTGGGAGGTTGTGGGGGTTAAAGGTCACTATGCCTTAACCCCGGTTATGTACAATACTCAAACACATATATAAATGAATGAAAAAGAAGATTAGGGTGCCACCAAAACTTGTGTGGCTCTGTGTCTCTCTCTCTCTCTCTCTCCTTCTTCCGTTCTTGCTTCCGTTGAGAGCACTCTCATGGTAAACCAATGATATTTAATGATTCATGGATATTTATATCGATCGTCCTTGTTGCACACACTAACTCTGCATCATTATATTATACATGATGAGGAGAGTAGTGAGGGAGCATGTGTACCACCACCATAGTTCGAGCAAGATGGTCTTGAGGATGATCCTATAGTGGAGGACAAGGGCATGGCAGACATGATGGATTCTTTTTTTGGAGGCACCACATGAGATGGGGGTGAGATGTCTAAGCATGAGACCGTGATGCAAGATTTGGCATCAACACACTTGTATGATGGTGCAAGGATGACAAAACTATGAGATTGCCTCTCAATCTTGAATTTGCAAAGTATGGATGGACAGACACAAGTGTCTTGGCCTTGATGAGGTTTGGAGCCTTGATCTTAGTATCTCCTTCCTAATTGTTTAAGTAATTAGTATCTTATTCACAAGGTTTCTTGGATATTTCCTCTCTTGTCGACACCCGCAGGAGAACACTTCTCCAATTTAGGTGCTTTATTTGAACTTTCTAACTTATCAAGTTGTTCTTTGATGCCTTTTCCTAAAGGTTGATCCTTTGTTGTGACCACCTTAGTTCGAGTTCCTTCACTAGCCTCTTTTGAATCAAACTTAAAGTGTTTGTTTGCTCTTTTGGTCAGGCAATCCCTTGCAAAATGCCCAGACTCCCTATAGATATAACATCGGGGAACATACCAGAAAGGACCTCAACAAATAGCATCCACTCATTTGGCATAACCAACTCCAACCCACCATGAGGCTCCTTCCTCCTATCCTAGAGAATATAGACTCTTAGGGAAGCTTTCTTGGTCTAATCCAGGGGAATGTAGAGGACCCTTCCGAGAGAAGATGATATCTTCTCCACTTCCTTGTGCAATAGCTTGTTGAGATTTGAGAAATGCATCCATGCGGGGCATTCATTCTAAAAAACCTCCTTCGGTGTGAACGGCGCATTCCATGGATAATACATACACCAAGTTTCCATGAAAGCTAACCACACTTGATACAATCCAATTTCTTTCTGCTAAGCATTTCATGGATCCCTAGAAAAAATATTTACCATTGAACCTAAAATCAACCAGTTCACGCTTAGCTGACATGGAAGAGGGAGGAGAATGGGGAAGCCCCATTGCATTGCTTGCTTGCTAGAAGAAGAGACCAGCTCCAAGAAGGATACCAATTCCAAGAAGATACCCCAAAAGTTACATGTACACAATCTCCAAGATTCCTTACACCCCATGACTATTGTAACTTCCTCCACTACTCTACTAGTGCTAGGGCCTTTGACCAAGACCACAGTCATACTCTATGTCTATCCTAAGTAGTTGCCTAAAATCCCCTTGACACCTGGCACTTCTAGTGGATGGGTTTTTTCTCAAAAAGTCCGAATACTTTAACCTTTTTTAGCAACTGGGGTATTAGGGTTGTTATAGTGCAAGTGCATGTAGAAAGTGAAATCTAGTCTAAGTGCATAACATCATGTGAGTGCAAAATACAATGTCACCATTTTATGGCTACATGCCAGGGATGAGAACCCATCAAGTATTGCATCGTCCATACATGCTGATGATAGAGAATGAAAATGTAGAGCCATGAACACATGAGCATGTCTAGACTCCACTGGCATGGAGTAGACATGGTGTAGGCATAGTATTGCTCATAAAAATATGTCGAGGAAGCACCAATAGCTGAAACATAAGTATCCATGGGCTCCATGAGAGCCATATCTGCATCATAAGAAAAATATCCATCTATTTGCTGCATCTTCCTCATGCACTAGCATGCATGAGGAAGGTCTTGAATCAACACAGGTGGTGAAGACATGATAACACCCTCATCAAAAGATACAAACACATAGAGCCATAAATATATCATGTCTGCATGCCAATAGCATAGGAAAATCCATGCTATCTCACCATGCCATATCATGCATAAGCATAATCCTGAACATCCATCCATATCTAGCATGATACAAATAGACAAATCAGCTTTATCATGGCTGCTCAAACAATGGTAGAGATGCTCAATATCATGGCATAAACCAACAACCTGTATCTCATCATGCATGGAATAAGTATCATCAAGCATCATGTCATATCCTTAAGAAACAATGACCATATCCTGAGAAATAGAATCATCAGCATCATCCTCATGTAAAGCATCATCCAATGGAACATCAACACATAAAGGCATATCCACCGAATCATAAACATCAATATCCATGTGAGAAACATGAGCATCATCCTCATGAGCATGAGATACCTGACTGTAATACTGCCTCATCATGAGACACATGCATATTAGTTGAAAGTATAGCTGTACAAATCATATCATCATGGTGATCATAATCATCTACCAAATCATGGGAACTATCCAATGTGAAGGTTGATACCACTGAGACCTCTTCTTGGCTCTTCTTGGCTCACTGGGTTCTCTTGGGTACTCTCCTACATCATCATGGTTGGCCCAATGTATTGGCAAATAAAGTAATCATCCTCACTATCATTAGTATCATCATCACTAGCATATGTGTCCTCTAACTCCTCTATGATTGAGTGCAATGTTTCTATTTTGCTCAAACTTAAACATGATTTGTGTTTATTTCCTTTAACATAATCATAAGCATGATGCAATGTATCAAAAAAATCAGCCAACTTGCTTTTGGCTTTTTTCAATTTCCTAGATGAAGAAGCTTTTCAAGTGAAGCCACTTTGACCCAAATGGACCCTGAATTGTTTCTCCTTAGGCCTCAAATAGATGGGCAAAGGGGATTGAGGGGGGTGTAATATAGGGCTCTCCAATGCCCATGTTGGATCTGTGCTAGTGCACATCAAAATGGGCCCCTAAAGAGCATCTGTTTTGAGGCCACTTCAACCCGAAGGGACTATGAATTGTTTCCCTTGGGTCTCAAATAGAGAGGCAAAGGGGATCAAGAGGGGTGGAAGACAAGGGATCTCTAGGGCTTCGTTTTGTATGTGTGCTAGCACCATCAAATGGGAGCCACTTTTTTGAGGCCACTTCAACCTGAATGGACCCTCAACTGTTTCCCATTAAGCCTCAAACATAGGGGGAAAGAAGATCAAAGGGGGTGGAAAATAGGCACTCTTTGAAGCCCATTTTGGATATTCAACTCATGCAAATCAAAATGGGACTCTAAGAGTGCCTATTTTGATGCCACTTTGACCCAAAGGGAAAATGAATTGTTCCACTAGGGCCTTGAATAGAGAGGAAAAGGGGATTAAAGAGGGTGGAAACTAGGGGCTCTCCTAACCTCATTTTGGATGTTGCTAGTGCACATCAAAATGGGGCACGGAAGAGTGCCTGCTATGATGCCATTTCAACCCAAATAATGCCTTGAATTGTTTGCTCTTTGGCCTTGAATAGAGAGGCAAAGGGGATCAAAGGGGGTGGAAAATATGGGCTCTTAGACTTGATTTTGGATGTGCACTAGCATACATCAAAATGGGGCTCCAAAGAGCCCCTTTTCTTAGGCCACTTTGACCCAATGTAACCTTGAATTATACCCGCTTAGGCCTTGAATAGAGGTCAAAGGGGGTGGGAAAAAGGGGCTCTCCAAAGGCTATTTTTGATGTGTGCTAGCACACATCAAAATGGGACTCCAAAGAGTGTTGATTTGATGCCACTTTTGCCCAAAGGCACCTTGAATTGTTGCCCATTTGCCTTAAATAGGGGCAAAAGGGATTGAGGGGGGGAAAAAATAGGGCATCTCTAAAGCCTGTTGTGAATATCCACTACCACACATCAAAATGGGGCACCAAAGAGCCATTTTTTAGAGGCCTCTTTGATCCTTGGGACCCTAAATAGCTCCACCTTGGGCCTCGAATATGGAAACAAAGGGGATTGAGGCAGGTGGAAAATGGGGACTTTTCAAAGCCTATTTTGGATGTGTGCTAGCACACATCAAAGTGGGGCTCCAAACATAACCTATTTTGAGGCCACTTTAACCTAAAAGGCCCATGAATCGTTCCCCCTTGGGGCTTGAATAAATGGGAAAATTGGATCAAGTGGGGCAAAAGATAGGGGCTCTTTGGAGACTATTTTGAATGTATGCTAGCACACATCAAAATGGGGCTCTAAAGAGCCCCTTTTTTGAGGCCACATTGACCCAAGGGGACCTGATTGGTTCCTCTTTAGGCCTCAAACAGAGGGGAAAAGAGAGTCAAAGGGGGTAAAATTCAAAAGTTTTCGATCTACACGAGCACATATCAAAATGGGGTTCTAAAGAGCACATGTTTTGAGGCCCCTTTAACTTGAAGGGAACGTGAAATAGAGGCAAAAAGGGGATTGAGGGTGGTGGGAAATAGGGGATCTCCAAATCCATTTTGGATTTGCACTAGCACAAATCAAAATGGGCATTAAAGAGACCCTTTTTTTGAGGCCACTTCACCCGAAGGGACCCTAAATTGTTCCCCTTTGGGCCTCAAACATAGGGGCAAATGGGATCAAAGGGAGTGGAGAATAGGGGGTCTCTAAAGCCCATTTGGGACATGCACTAGCACACATCAAAATGGGGCTTTGAAGAGCATCTATCTTTGAGGGCACTTCAACCCAAAGAGACCCTAAATAGTTCCCTCTTGGGCCTCAAATAGAGAGGAAAAGGGCATCAAAGGGTAACCTGGAAAATAGGGGCTCTCACAAGCCCATTTTGGGTGTGTACTTGCACACATCAAAATGGGGCACCAAAGAGCCCCTTTTTTGAGGCCACTTCAAACCCAAAGGGACCCTGAATTGGCCTTCAATAGATTGGAAATGGGGAACAAACAACCCCTATTCTAAGGCCACTTTGACCCGAATGGATCCTAAATTGTTCCTTATTGGGCCTCAAATATAGGTGCAAAGGGGATCAAAGCAGATGGAAAATATTGGTTGTTAGAACCTGTTTTAGATGTGCGCTAGTGCACATCAAAATAGGGCTTTGAAGAGCCAATATTTTGAGGACCCTTCGACCCAAAGGGACTTTGAATTTTTCTCCCTTAGGCCTCAAACATAGGGGAGAAGGGGAATAAAGAGCCCCTATTTTGAGGCCACATCGACCCAAATGAACCCTTAATTGTTCCTAATTGAGCCTAAAAAATTGTGTTGTCTGGCGGAGACACACATGTCATGGGTATGTTTGTACAATATGATGATGCCAAGGGGATGGTAGGCCGTAGAGTGATGTGTAACTAAATGTCCTTACATTTGAACTACAAAAGCCCATCCATAGGACTGCATCCAATCGATGTTGGCTTGTAGGCTATTGGGAGTATAGACCCATGGGCTAAGCTCATCAAGCTTGGATAGCTACATCATGTCATTGTCTTGTGGATAATTGGTGGACTCAGTGATTCCTCGACACCATGCCTGCAAGTTTAGGAGGATGGGGTGGGTGGCTAAAGTTTGAAGATCAGAGGGCCGAAGGAGGGATAGGTTGGTGGGTTGAAGGTCTAGGGAGAAGTAGGACGTGGCGAGGACGGGGTGATAGTGGTCAAGATTGCGATGGAGGATGGCTTGGCTTGTGTGGGGTAGGAGAGGGGAAGTGAGATCTATGTGGAAGATGAGGTTTTGGGTGCAAAGTGCATCGAAGTGCATCTAAAGTGTTTGGGGGAAGGTGGTGGGGCCAGGGTGTAGGTGGTGAGTTGTGCAGAGACCTCCTTGTACATTGTGAACTCCTACTGCTCTGTCTTCCAACGTGGATTCCTCTGGGTGGCCAAAGGTGCGAAGGTGTTCATTGTCAGCTTGCATGGCGACGGTGAGGGCTCGCTCCTATGCAAGGAGATCCTGAAGGGTTTAGATCTATCACTTGGATCCATCCCTGAGCCTAGCGTACTTGCTATGCCCTTCATTCTTCCATGGTATGGAGGCTGGATTCTACCTTGTCCAACTGGACCATCATGGTTTGAACCAGGGATTCACTGGCAGAGAGCTCATCCTTGAGCTTTGTAAGAATGACCTCCAACTCTTCAACCTTTGCCCTATTCTCCTCTGCTCTATCGAGGGTGGTTTGCTCGATAGCTTCTGCAACGACCAAGAGGGGTAGCTATCGCGCACGCTGATTTGTGCTTGTAGGAGAGAGGAGGATAGTTGGGAGGCGTGCTCTTGCCTCTGCTGCAAAATTGTGCGTGCTACTTGAGGGAGCATTGCATCCAGTAGTTGGAGCTCCATGTGGTCTGCATATGATAGCTATTCAGTCAACATGTCATCGTAGCTTCCAAGTGTTTGGTACTGAGGTGCGATGTACTGGGGTAATGGCTATAGTCTAGGGAGCAGAGGGGGTGGGGGGAATGTTTGTTGCCACCGCGGGGTGGAGACCAATATTTATAGTATTGTCCTTGTGAAACCCTTCCACATCAATGGGGCCCTGAATGGTTGTCTTGCCTTTAGGGTGTTGGGTGGAGGGCTCAAGGTGTTGTTGTCTCTTCAAGAATTCTTGCACTTGGCGGTCCTTGTATTGTTTCCATAGTTGATTGTCAAGTGGGGTGACCTATGGCTTTGCCAAACTTGGGAGGATGTTTGGCACTATCGACTAATGGTGGTCCGTGTGTTTTACTTGGGTCAACCAATGGAGCACTCTTGCCAATTTATCTAGCACGAGCATTGTCATCTCGGAGAAGTGGATTCGGCCCTTGATCTTCTTCCTATCATATTTGTAGATCTTGCTGAGGGGCTCGTGCAGGTATTTCTTGTGTGAGTACTTTTCTACAATGATGGGGAGGCCGAAGGCAAAGCGCACCACATCCACATTGAGGTGATGGAAGTGGGGGTTCTTGTTGCATCACGAAGAATGCCGCCATTAGAGTTTGAGTTGTAGGCACTGATGAACTCCTCGAGCAACTTCATGTTGAGGTGACATGGCAGACAATTTGCAATGGGCTTGAGACTTGCCATGACTAGGGATGCTTGTACTTCTGGCTCCTTGAGTGCTTGGTATGCATCTATGTTGTAGTAGTAGAGCGTATAATCTTGCCCCTTATACACGTACTTCGAGTGGATCGCGCAGCCATTAAATTGTTGGAGCCATGCTTTCCCGAGTGGGGAGTGTGCTAGTGACCTCATGACCTTGTACTCCCCCTGTGTTGGAGCTGGTGTGCGCTTTTTGGATGATTGGGGGGGAGGGGTTGTAGCTGCTACTACTGGTGGTGCTTGAGAGTTCTGTTGGGTCGAGATCTCCTCTTCTGCATGTAGTTTTGCTATCAGGATGTCTGATGGCGTTCTGATTATCCCTCAGGGCATGTTTTGGGATTCAAAAGGGCTGATGGGCAATGGATTTGGGGGTTGGAGGATGAGGTCCCTTTTGAATTTGAAAAACTAATTGTCGGGATCCATGGTGAAGAAAGAAGGCAAGTGGGCAGTGGAGGAGGAAGAGGTTGAGGAAATTCAAAGGGTGGCTGGAAGGCTGTATGGAAAGAGGTAGGGGAATGTGAAATTTTTGGCAGAAAATTGGTAGAGTTTGACTATTTTTGCTAAGGTGACGATGATCTGGGGAGATAAGGTGCCTTTTTATAGTTTTTAGTATCCCAATAGTCAAGGGGATGGCCTTAAGGTGATGGGTTGTGGGATAGGAGCAAGGCAATGATCTGGCAAGATGGATGTAAGGCGACGATCTGACGGGATGGCCATAAGGAGACGATCCAACAGGATGGTTGTTTGTAAGGTGATGATCCGGCGGGATAGGAGTAAGGCAACAATCTGACAGGATGGCTGTAGGTGATGATCCGATGGGATAGTTCTAAGGCAACAATCCAACAAGATGGCTATAAAGCGATGATCCAATGGGATGACTATAAGACAACAATCTGACGGGATGGTTGCAAGGCGACAATCCGGTGGGATGGCTGTAAGGTGATGATGCCGTGGGATGGCTATAAGGCGATGATCCGAAAGGATGGTTGTAAGGTGACGATCTGATAGGATGGTTGTAAGGTGATGATCTCACGCAATGGCTGTAAGGCAATCGATACTCTCTAAGAACATAATTCCTTTAGCAAAGTAGTTTACATAATGTTTACCAATATCTACTTTGCTGGTTAGTCCATCCATCAAAAGTCAAGGTACATCCACGAGTTGAAATAAAGTAACAAAGAATTGTTTTCAAACATTCACCAAGTCTTTTCTTCGACATGCATCTTATTGTAATTAGGCAAGACAAAGCCCCTAGCACAAGATAATAAAGCATAGCAAAGCTTCATCTCTCTTAACATTAAAGGCAATCTGCTATTTTCAAATGTTGATTTGAAATGCTCTTCCAATACTGGCTGTCTAAGAAACCCCTTTTCCATTAACATATGTGAATCTTCCTTTTTTGATTTTGGTGGATTCAAACTACTTTCTTTTTTTGGGGGGGTGTATTAAATCTAATTATTTTATTTAACTCCATGTCCTCAATAGCTTCATCTTTGTTAATACCATGTGTATGCTTGCATCTTTCATTATGAGCTCTTTTAACATGATCCCTATCTAATGCATCACCTTGCATAACACTAGAATAAACAATCTTGTCATTTTGAAGAAATGACCTATAATATACACCTACATGGAGTTGATCACATGGACATCCCTATGTCTAGTGGAGCACATGGGCATCGACACTTTTACATATGAACAAAATTTTCCTTGAACCAAAATCAAAGAAACAACATTTTTTAACACATACTTCAACTTTATGAAATAAAGAATTACATGCAAAAGATTAAGATAAGGATCACAACAATTGATTTAAGTTAATTGTTTTAAAGAAAAGACTAGTGATTAATTTAAAGAATCATAGAAACACTAATGATCTTATGTCAATGTAATGGAAAAAAAGAAATATCAAGTGCATTATTTTTGTATTAAAAAGAATGAGCAATTTCACGTACTTATTATTTATAAAAAATTTAAGCAAAAAGAAGCATTCTTGCTCAAGTTGATAGGAAATAAATATTACTTTCACTTTTTATACGTGAAAGAAAATGTAGATCATTGCAATCACAAATTCACTTTTAATACATGGAAAAAAATATGCCTATTTTATGCAAAGGTAGAGAGGTATTCCTTCTTAATATATGAGAAATAACATTCATCATTCAAGGAACATAGGTCAAGGGGGTTGGCCATGTAGTTTGACATCGCACTATCCTTGCATGGTAAAAATATGGTAGTCCAATCATTTGGAAGAGGTCTCCTAATTTATGAAGAGCATTGTGATGAGGTGGTTGTTTCACAGAAGGGTTTATGGAGTGTTGTGTTTCGTCTTAGAGAAGAAGCCTAGTAATAACCGATGATTTGAAAAATTCAAGCTAGGAACAAAAAGATCCTTGACTCCCTTGGTCGTTCCCTTCGTTTGTTATTGATTTTGGCAATTCTTTTGGTCTTGTCACTTCCTTTAGTCAAGATTACATTCACCTACCTGTCTTGGAAGCGTAGGTGCCATTACATCGTATCAGCTCAAAATGACAATCCTAACATTAATGGATCCTATGTTTGCTACCTTCTGACATTAATGGATCATATGTTTGCTACCTTTTGACATCTATCGAAGTCTTATGACAGTTGTTGCCCCTCTATCACCTCGCCTTTGTCTTGTAGCATATTAAATACCTTGGGTTCGGCTTTCTGTACGCTATGTTGATTGGTGGGAAGAAGCTGCTTCCCATTTTTCCCTACCCTTTGTTCGTATGCTCTTTGGTTGACCGTTTGCTTCGCTTGCTTGGGGCCTAAATTGAATTCTTGATATGTTGATTTCAAGGTTCAACACCCGGGTGGCAAGGATAGATTCGATCACTTGCATTGACAATTAGACGCCATAGATCCAAGTGAGCTAATGCATAAATCACATACGAGAGCGTCAAGTTGGGAAGCAAGTCATGGTTACAACATGAGAGGATAAGGGAAGAGAGATGAGAAGAACAAAGGCTACATGATCAAGGGACAAGAGTGAAGAGGAGAGTGGCAGAGCGAGAGGTAAGAGTTCCTCATGAGAATGACCCATTGATTAATTCATGACATGGAGTAATCTTGCAAAAAGAAGTATCCAATAAATATATTGCTTCCTCCTATCTTAGGATATATCCCTATAACTTCTACATATAGTACCACAACACACTCGAGCGTAAGTAATTTTTATTCTTATGACACTACACAGGGTTGAGCCACCTAGCAGCCATGACCATCCACAACCAATTAGATTTGAGCACCCATAGAGGGCCAAATTGACAAGTACTCATGGATTGTCGCGGGCCATGAATATCGTGTCACCACCTTCAACTAGTTTACAGCAACCTACTCTAAACCTGTAGCCCTTATTTATGTGGCCCATGTGTACTCTGTCCATAGCCTAAAGTAGCTTGCCATGCCACACTGTGCATTCTAGTTCTACAGGCATAACTTACTCTTATATCATGTTAGTGTATTTGAGGGGTTGTTGAGAATGGTGTAATGGCACCATATCGATAGAACCTAGGGACAAAACATCATCCTAACCCTAACCCTAACCCTAACCCTTAGGGATGAAACGTGTAGTTTCTTTAGAACACACGTTAGTGTACAGTTAGTCATCTCATGTGCTCCACTCTCTCCCCCCCATCCTTCAACACAGTATCATGGCCAAAGGTGCTCTATCCTTTGTAAAGAGTTGGAAGCCCTTTCTCTTGTCAAGGCACAAGACCTCCTTTTGAGGCATCCTTTCTAGAGCTCACTTTGTAGAACTCTCCATCTCAAGTATGCTTTAGAAATCTCACCACCATTTCGAGCTATGAGGAGAGAGCCATACTCGTGTGAGTATTCTTCGACTTTGAGAAAGATTTGAGTGTTTTCAGAAAGTATTATGTGTGTCTTTTTTTGAGTTTTGAGTAATCTTAGAGAAAGAAAGAAGAGGAATTATGAATCCAGCTCTGGTTTTTCACAGTGAGCTCCTTAGCAGAAGTGGAGGTAGCTATTGTTTCCTTAGCAACAAAACGAACTTTTGCTTAAATGCTAAGGGCTTTACTCATATTTATCATCACACAGTATGATCAATCAAGCTCTTTAACAAAATTTTCAAAGTGTGAGCGCTTTGAGGGCTTGTCAAATCTAGTCTAAGTTGTACAAATGATGCTCAAACTTGTGGCTATGTCAGGCAAACTGACACGTCAAAGGAAGCATGCCAAACAGTACGAAAGGAACAAACGTCCATCATTGCCGAGCACCTTGCGTCTATTTAAACAACAAACAAGCAGCTCCAAAAGCAACACAAATGTGACGACAAACATTGACACATGACCACCAAGCACACAAAAGCACTAGTGATGCAACAGAGCAAGGAAACGCAAGAAGTGCTTGTAGCAGCAATGACACACATGATAGCAACAGAAGACACTTAGTAACATCTACATGGGGGGGTTAAAGGCCAGTGTGCCTTAACCCGGTTATGTACAATACTCAAACACACACACACACACACACACATACACACATATATATACATGTGGAGATTAAAGGCCAGTGTGCCTTAACCCGGTGATGTACAATACTCACACACACACACACACACACACACATGTGTGTGTGTGTGTGTGTGTGTGAGTATTGTACATCACCGGGTTAAGGCACACTGGCCTTTAACCCCCACATGTAGATGTTACTAAGTGTCTTCTGCTGCTATCATGTGTGTCGTTGCTGCTACAAGCGCTTGTCTTTCCTTGCTAGATTAGGGCATTTTACACTCACTAAAACTTGTGTGGCTCTCTTCTGGCTCTCTCTCTCTCTCTCTCTCTCTCTCTCTCTCTCTCTCTCTCACCCTCTTCCGTTTCGCTTCCGTTGAGAGCACTCTCAATCGGTATCAAAGATCGGGTGGTCTATCTGATGCTTGTGGGCAGTCTAGCTGAGGTTGTGTGCATGCTTGGATCCCAAAGTCTGTTGTTGTAGCTCTGTGGGTGACTTACCTACATCTTTGTGTGCAAAGATCTAAAAGGAGCCTTTGAAAAAGTTTTTTTATGATTCCCTTGTTCCTTTTGACGACCGAGAGGAATGGCTTACAAAGGTAACCATTGCCTGCTTTTGGTGTCCATTGCACTTTGGGAGTTCGAAAACCCCTTCATTCTTGAATTTGGGATCATTTCGTTGGATTTTTGACTCACTGTCTCTGCTTCAATGTTTTTATGCGAGTGTATTGAAACTCAAGTTTGAAGTAACCATTCGCACATCTGTCAATTCTGGTGGACTCAGGAGATCCTAAAACTTATGTGTTACTCATCATTTGCACTCTGATGGTGTTTACAAATAGATCAGTTTGCTAGAACATTTTTCAATCTGTGTTAGACTCGGTGATTGGGATCATAGTTTTTGAAACCGTATGTTCCATTGCATTCCAAAGGTCTGAAAATCCCTATGTGTCAGCTCTTGCGCGATTCTGTGGAGATTTGGATAAGTTTCGTCTCTCTGAGACGTCAAATCATCTATTTCTTTGTCTAAAATCCGTTCAAAGGTTCAAACCTGTGATTTTTTTGCACGTGGTATTCTTTTATTGAAACCTTAGATTTTTTGACACGTGGTATTTTTTTCCCGAAACCATCTGCTCCATTGCATTCCAGAGGTCTGAAAACCCCTATCTATCAACTCTTTGCGATTCTGTGGAGATTTGGATAAGTTTCATCTCTTTGAGACGTCGAATCGTTTGTTTCTCTGTCAAAAATCCATTCAAAGGTTCAAACCTTTAATTTTTTAACACGTGGTATTTTTTAATTGAATCTTAGGCTTCTAAGGTTTCATTTACATATCCATTGCAAGCTTTGACTTGGGTTTACTTCACATCCAGAGCAATTTTTTGAAGTATTCCTTGAGTTGCAGAAAGTGCAGATCATGTCATTGATGCCGTGTATACAAAGATTACAGTGGTTTTGAGGCATCTCAGGTTTTATTTTCAATAGCAACCATTGCCGTGGGACCGTGATTTTTTGGACATACCTTATTTAGATCACTCTGACTAAGCCGTGTGTGCTCATTCGTGGTTTGCATCGGATTGCAATGGATGATTTACAGGCCATTTGGATACATTGCGATCCTTGTTGGATGCACTGATTGGCTCAGATTGCCTTGTGGAATGCTTTATGGATGGACGTTTAGCACACATATGCTATTTTATGCTGAGGGACAGCTTTGACACTTTGCAGTTGATGCACTGATAGTGATATGCTCTCTTGGATGAGACATTATTGATGCTTATGCCCATGGACGGTGTTTAAGCTTGAGGCATTTGGCTCTTATTGGCATTGGGTTTGCCATTGTTTGCAAATTGACATTTTCTTTTGGGCCAGATTTACTCATATGGATGCATAGTATATGCACATGAGTCAGTTGCATTTTTTGATGCTTTGAGCCTTTGAGGTTTGGCGATACTACCTTCCATTGCAGCATACATATTTAGGTGCACCTGATATTTGGTGTGATTCTTTCTTGTAGAAACTAGCATTTGGGATTTTGCTTTAATTGCATCTTGGCATCCTCATCCATGTCTAAAAATGAGTTTTTCAGCATTAAAAAGTTTGAGGATACAAACTTTTTTTTGTGGAAAGAATAGACAAGGGATGTGCTTATTTAAAAGAAGCCTATTAAACCCTTGAAAGGCATTGTAGCTAAGCTTACAGCTATGTTTGAGGATGATTGGAATGAGTTGAATACATTAACAAAGTCTATTGTTAGACTTTATCTTGCAGAGTCAATTTATTTCACAGTAGTAAATAAGCACACTACGGAAGATTTGTTAAAGAAATTATGTGTCACTTATGATAAGGAAATTGCCTCTAATAAAGTTTACCTCATGAAGCAGATGAAGAAAAGAGTATCCATTGCTTCTCACTTGAATGAATTTAATATTATTTTCAGCTAACTTCAGACTCATAAGCTAAATTTTAATGCAAAGACTAAGGCAATATTCCTCTTGTGTTAATTGCCATCCTCATGGAATACCTTTCGTACAACTATCAATAACTCTGTACCTGGTGGAGTACTAAAGTTTAATTATTTTTGTGGGTAGCTCGTTGGCCGATGAGATTAGACAGAAGTCTATGGATGGCAACACACAGGATGCAACCTTAAATGTGCAAAGGGACAGATCACAATTCAAGGGGAAGTCCTAAGAAAGAGGGAAGTCTCGTAGCAAATCCAAGGCACAAAACATTGAGTGTTACGATTGTGGCAAGAAGGGCCACATGAAAAAGGATTGCTAAAAGCTGAAAAGAGAGCAAAAGGATAAGAAAAAGAATGTAAATTGGGGTGCAAATAAAAAGAAATAGAGTCCAAGAGAGGACAAAGGAAAAGTGAAGATCGAGGAGATCAATGAAGTCACTGATGATAGTGACAATAGTATTCTCTTCATGTCTAGTCTACTTACAGAGTTGCTTACCACTTCAGATGACGCATATTCCCAGGATTGGATTTTTGGATTCTGGTGCTTCATTCCATGTTACTCTCCATAGGGAATGGTTCTTCACTTATGACAGTGGAAAGATAGGTTGTGTGCATCTTGAAAATAACTATGCATGTGACATAGTGGAAGAAGT